>NW_026623405.1:801030-855262 GCF_030028575.1 Malurus melanocephalus
TGCCATCTTTGCTTGTACACAGCGTCTGCAGAAATTAAAGTCTGGTAAACAGGTGCTTCCCTTGCCTGCTTGTGTAGAACTGCTTGCAAAACAAGTGAGTCCGAGAGGACACACACACTCCTAGTCTTGAGAAAGAAACAATTAAGGCTCATTCTGTTTTAGATTATCTGAGGGGATTATCTCCCTGTGAGAATCCTGGTCAGCAGCGAGGGCTGCAGCAGTGCCTCTGAGCTTGTCAGGATGTGTGGATGTGCTGGCTGGGCAGCTTGGTTGGGATATGTTGGCTTTTTGTGAGAGTACAAAGCCCTAAACCACTTAGCATTATTAGTTTAAGTAGTGGCTAAAATAAATAAATCTATTACACCACAGTGATTATTTACTTTTTWWAAAAAATACTGAGGTCCTGCTATTYCYGAAYTTAGAAAGTTCAAGAAGGAGCAATATGTACTTCTGACATRATTTTCTAATTTTTAGAAAAGACTGATTAAAATGAGTGATATCTGGTGAGAATAAAAATATTAATGTGTTGTTCAAGACAAGTTAAAACAGGGAAAGGCAGATGATAGCAGTGAGTCAGCCTTTCAGAGAAAATAACTAGTGCAGACCTTTGCTCTGGGTGACACTATCACAACTCATTCAAATAGAAAAGTTCTGTACCAGAGGCCTTTTCTGAAGAGAGATAAAAATGCAAATTGTAGTAGCCTTATATACTGAGAAGGATCAAGGGGAGATTTAGGAAAAACAAAAGAGGTGCAAATCTAATTTCAGATGTGAGGAAAATGTTAGACCCATAAATAAATTATAGCTGTGGAGCATTTAGAACTGTAGAATTAATTATAGTCTTAATAGAAGTCTGAGAGCAAGAGCCTGCTGTGAAGGCATTACAGGGCTAATTAAGGCCAGTCTTGGAAGCACAACACTTAACAAAAATTTTTTTTGAATGATGTAAAAATGCTGGTGCAGAAACCTTGCATGGAGTTATGCAACAACCTGTACAAAGGAAAGGTGTGTGCCAGGGGCACATTCCAATTTTATTTTCTGTGTTAAGAACAGTTAATCATTGCAATTTTATACACAACTATTCCAAAATYGTGGCCTACTTCTATGGAAATGTTCAGTTTTGTTTATCTGACATGTTTTTATATTTTTACACCCTCCAAATTCTTGCTCAGATTGGTCACTGTGAAGCTAATGTGGATTTATGGCCTATATGAACAAACTGCAGTTGGAATATAACACCAAATAGTTGGGGAATAAATTTAAAAGCTGCTCTGTTTCAATCTGTCTGAAGCAAGGAGTCATAATTTTTCGAGTTAATTATTTTCTATGAGCACAAGAAGAACTATTAAAATAGAAATTACAGTAGGTTTTGGGAACTGGGTAACAGGGGCTGTTTTTCCAAAGTGTGAATTCAATTATGGGCTGTAGTAAGAAGTGTGATGTTACAAATCTAATTGATAGGCAATTTGTTAAGGATATAGTAGTCATAGATTTGCTCAGTTCTTTCGTCCTGCAAGTACAATATGTTCTTGTGTAATTTTACTCAAGTGATCAATTTAAATCATAAGATTAGAAACAAATAGACATCTGTGGGCAGTATTGATGTGTCATACTCCCAAACCTGACATCCAGGACGGGATGGTGGTAATGATGGTTGGTGTAATTATGATTCAGTTCTACTTGTTTATTTGTGAGAGGTTAAATGGCTGGAGTCTGATGCAGTGGGTGAAGCAAGGAGAGATGTGGTCAGAATCATCAGTAAATTTAAAAATAGATTTTGGATTTAGCTGATCTTACTGAAGGCAGTGTTAAGGCTGATGTAACTCAGTTGCTCTCAGCCAAGGGTCACAAACATCCTGTGTTCGTCTGAAGCCATTGTTGTGGTGCTGTGGCGAACTGACATGCAGAAAATGCTGTAGATTTTGTGTCTGCAGACAGTTGGAACTGTGCCATAGTGTTTTTGCCTTTCATTGTGTTTGAGAGTTTAGACTCTCCAGGTCAGGAATATTAGAATATCTGGGCAGCAGTTGCTGGGATTAGGTGCTGTTGCTCACAGCGAAAGCTGAAAATCAGTACAAAACCTATTGGGTTCTAATTACAGGAGAAGGCTCACTCTGAGATAGAGTTGCACATGCTGCCCTGCTCTGCGGGTTTCCCATTTTCTCAGCTAACATCTGTAAATAACTTTCAGCTTGTCCCTATTGATTCCCCAGCTGCTCTATCTCCCTTGTTGCTCGTGTCAGAGACAGATGAGTCTCAAGGGGAGCACGAGAAGGCTGGAACAGAGCTCCTGCAAATGCCCACAGAGCAGGCAGGATGTTCCAGTTGGTCACCAGGAGAATCCTTCTGGTGCTCAGAGATGCTGGAAGTTCATTGAGGTCATACAGGTTTTCTGAATAACCATCCTAACAATTACACTTGAAGAGAGGAAAAACGACACATTTACTGCGTTCCATGGTAAATTGTTTTCCTCTTCCTTTTTTTTGTTGTGCTTCCTCTCTGGATTTTTTCTTCCACTCATTGAATTCAGTAGCCAAACTCAAGTTGGCTTAAGTGGAACAAGATCAGTCCCCATGCCAGGAGGAATTATAATGTAGTAATAATAATTTGACATTGGGTTTTTCACATAATGGTAGCATGGTCTGTTCAGGATTGTATCTACCTGTGAGCTCTGTCTGATGTTATGAAGCTCCTGTGTGATAACATTTCCCCCTGTGGATGTGTGATTATCCACGGGCTGTGCATTTTCCAGTAATATTGGAGGGTCAGTAAACAATAGAACTATTCCAGTTTGAGCAATGGACAGTTGGTCAAATAAACATAACTTCCAGGTTTGTCCTGAGATCTTTGGAAGGTGGTAATTCCCTTGGAAACTGGATTACAGGACTGTGTGTTAAGGCTTGGTCTTGTGCCACAGATACCTGCTAGGTAGGGATGCAAATAATCTCTGAAAAAGGGAGCAGACACTGAGTGCTTTAGTGAATTGATGGGAGGAATATTTCTAAATGCAGGGTCAGTTGAAAAAAGGAAAATGCTTGCCTAGAAAGGACAGAGCAAAGGAAAGAGAGGGTGATCAAGGTATCAGGAGAGGAGAATCACGAGCTGCAGAAAGGCCAAGGTAAAGCAGTGCTGGAGCCCCCTTGGGCCAAGCAGAGCTCAGCTGCACCCAGCACGCTGGCAGGTCGAAAGGCATTCTGTTCAGAGCTGGCTGCTGCACAGCTGATGGATCCATTCAGAGCTGATCTGACACATCCCAGCTGGGACAGACCCGCTGCACACTTGCACACAGCCTCAGGAGCGTGCGGCCCATGGGGCCGATGCCGCGGCTTCTCTCAAGATGTGATTCAGCATTTGTGGAATGGCCATTCGTTCAGGATAACCAGACATCCAGCATTTGGAAAAATGTATTCAGAGAGCTTTCCTGCTGCAAGCAACAGACAAGTGTCCATGCTGGGAGAGCTGGAATGAGAGTGGATCCAGTGCAGTTGGGACCCAGACAGCTGTGTGTGAGCTCTGCTAGGAAGATACAACAATGGAACTACTCCAGAAGTTTGGAATAACAAGATTGGGTTCACAAAGCCTGGTCCCGCTGGAAAGGGAAGAAGAAAGGACTTTTGGATGAGGGTCAAATGGAGTAATATACCATTTATTCTTACAGGTACATTTATTTTTTCACATTCAGTCCCTATCTAGTCTCAAATTTGTCTATTCATCATGTCTAGCCTGCCTGTTCCAGGTTTTCTTCTTCTCAGTCCTTTGTGATTTCCACTTCCTCAGTGTATATATAGATTCCAGCTTCTCCTTTATACTCTTATCCCATGAGGAAGTGTTTTTGCAAGCTGCATTCCGTATTTAACACAATATTTTTTCTTAGCACAGCACTAGAAAGGTGAGTCCCAGTGCAATTAGGGATACACATGTCAGCAACTGGCTCTCATGAAAACTGCAGAACTGAAGGTTTGCTGCATCTGTGTTTTATTTTATTTTAAGCAGTTTAGCGTCTTGTACAAGTTCCTGTGAAAACTCAGGGTGTCAGTTCTTGTCTTTGAGTTTGTTGGACACCTGGAGTTGTTTGTGTGGCTGAACTTTGCAGCTGAAGTTCCTGGGTGAATGAATAATATGCAATTTATAAAAGGTGAAGCAACATGGTTACTAACCAAAAATAACAGCACAGAGCACTTTTCCTGGCCTCCATCCAGTGCAGAGTCAATGGGAATTTCTTCATTGGCTTCAGTGGGAATTTCACCAAGTCTATTGAGAGAATACGGTACAAGATGTCCACTTCAGACAGCAAGGTTAATCATACCTGAAGTAATAATCATCAGGAAAATATACTGAGCTGGAACCAAAGGCCAATGGAAATCAGCTGCCATGGAAGGCTCAAAGGTCGTTCAAGCACCGTGTAGCTGATAAAGGACCTGCTGGTTACGATGAGACACGACCTTTTCAGCTGGGCTGGCTGAATTCCACAAAGCGCTTGTGAGATTGCAGTATTTCCTCAAGAATGGCTGGGTGTGATGAGCTCTCCAAACCTGAGCTCAAGTGCAAGGTGCTTTAGGTGTCACAGCACTGCCAGCGACATTTGGAAAGCTGCCCTTGTTTTCTAGTTGCAGTGTTCACGGTCATTAATGGAGACAAAACAAAAAATCTGTCTGAGTCATTAGCTACAAATTATTTTCCAAAGCATTTGCAAGATGCTAAATGTCTTGAGATGTTGGCAGAAGCAGAAGCAAACACTGAAAGCAAAATAATGAAAATTAAACATTTCCTTGCTCATTCAAGATTAATGATGTCAGGGTTAATCACTGCCATATAAATACCCAAATAAAAAAAAAATACATTAGGCAAGTATAATCGGAGTGTTTGCCTGGCTATCTAGCTTTCTTAGGATCATTATTGACTTTCCAAAACTTGTTTCTAATTGACTTGAAATTCACACTATCAAGGAATGTCTAGAATTTTTTGAATCACTTAACAAGTTTCTTTCCACCAAATGCATATGTAACACAGAATAATCACCCTCAGATCTGACATACAAGAAATATGAATAAAAATTGAGAAGCTGTGATTAGGCCGATTAGTTTAGAAACACTGCCTCTAAATTATTCCCATCTTGAGAAAACGTGAGAGTTTAGGGCAGCATCTCTACTCTAACCTCTTGTACAAGTTGGAAAACAGCATCACCAATGAAGAAAACATTTAGCCTGAAAAATGGGTTAATTACTAAAAAAAAAAATAAATACCCCATGGTAAGCATAGTCTTTCCTGTGAATATTTTGCAAAAAGTTTCTATTTATATGAAGCTGAAAGACTAAATGTGGTGCTCTGTCTTTGGGATGCCTGGAGATGCCTACATAGCATGATTTGTATTTACCAAAAACGTTACATCTATGATCTCAGTAAGATCTGAGTATGCCTCACCTCTTAATCACTTTTGTATTTAAAATAATGTTTAAATAAACTTTCTTTTGGCTTAGAATCTGATGATGCTATTGAAGCGTTAGACCACTGCTATTGGGCACCTTTTCAGTGTATGGCTAAGTGTGCCAAGAAGTTTAAAATGTGGTGTTTGTTGTAAATGATCTCAACACACAAAACATGGTAAAAAACCTTCTTTGAGTGGTAGAAGTGTGTGTAGAGTTTGGTGTACACATGTATGGAAAGCAGGGTATTGCTCTTTTGCAGCAAAGAAAACTGAAGCACAGACAAAACTAAATTAATTTCCCACAGTCAGACAATGAGTCAGTGACAGAAGTGATAAAAGAAACCACCAGCCCTGATGAGGCAGAGGGAGCAAACGCTGTGGCTCGGGACTTTCACAGACACAACACTAAACTCGACACAGATGGAGATGCCTTGGATGTGGATGTGCATGTGGAGGTGGTCACCCCTTCCCCAGCACGTTCAGCTGGGACTCATCAGCGGGGCAGAAACTGCTGCTCAGCCCAAATCTGAACACTGCTCCTGGCCCTGGGCCCTGCGGCGGCTCAGAATTGATATCCATGAGCTGTTGAGTCACCCCTGTGCACACACCCTGTCCTGTGCTGCCCTTGGGTGCAGCTGGGTGCTGGGAGAAAGGAAGGGATGGATAGGGAATGAGTGCCAAGGACAAGCCTGCTGAAGGGGGTTAGTGCCATGTGCAACACACTTAAAATCCCCAAAACTGCTCTACCATTTCAGTTATCCAAAACTGCAGTGTTTACTGATCATTTCTCAAGTTTACATTAAACCAGGACATCTTATTTCAAACTACAGCACAGATTTACTTGGCTTCTAGACAGCACACGGAAACATCAGGTACAATTCTGTAGACAGAGCACTTCAGATTTTTACAATGAGGAGTTATTCACAGAGCACATCTTTGTCCTGTGGAGATTTTCTGTAATTCATTGCACAAGCTCTGTGAAAAGTCAGTAATAAAACACCGGGATGGTGAATTGAAATTGGAATTTTGAAGAATGAACTCAGCAACAATTACTACTACCGCTGAATTAATTCCTATTAATATTTCATTAAAAGAAATTCTCTGCCTCTCTTCTAGCTCCAGGTAACCTTTTTCATGAGGTGCTAAGTGGAAATCACAGATCTTAATCAGCAGATGCAAGTGTTTCTTGTGGCATAAAATTAAATTGTTCAGATAACATGGCTGGTGGTAACTTACTAAATTTTATTGTTCAGACAAGTGGAGTGTATTTAATAAGAAGTGAAAAAAATTAACAAGTATCTTTTTTTTTTTTTTTTTTTTTTTTTTTTTTTTTAATGAAAAACGAATTTCTTTGCCACTGGGTAGGACCAGGCTATAACTGTACAGTCTGTCCCAGTACAATTGCTGCTCCAGGCACAGGATTGAATCCAGATTCCTTCCCCTCTCCCAGGAAGTGGTAAAATACTTCATCCCTCCTCCATGAAGCAATGCATTTTCCTCTGGGCAGATAGTTTAGCTCGTGAATGGAAATGTTGTTCTCCACACTGCAGAGTTGCAGCAGGACACTTTTGGGTGCATATCCTGTGCCCTCCCTCCACAGCTGTGGTTATTGGCTGAGCAGAGCTCATCAAAGCTGGGGAGCAGATTTGTCATTGCAGCCATGTGAAAACCAGAGTGGATGCTCCTGTGGGAGAGCACTGCCTGGGCAGAGCCAGGATGGCCGAGTGGCAGTAAAAGTTCTATCAAATTACCTCTCTGTGGACTGTATAATTTGATTGATGTGATGAAAATTTAATTGTTCGAAAGCTATTTTCTCTCACAAACCAAACAAACATACAGAAAACTAGTGCATAGTGATGGAGAGTAGCCCTGCTACCTCCTTTCATGTGTCACCCTCTCAGATGTCTCTGAATGCCTTTCACCCAGCTCTGGGGCTTTATCTGCTCAATAACATCTCACCTGTCTCAAGCACTTAGGCTGCAGCCTTTCCTGCCTTCGGTAATTTCCGTCTGCACATAATTTCACTCTGAATCTCTTCTGTCCTCCGGTAGAGCTGATGTTTTATACATACTATAACTCTTAAAAAAAAAATCTATCCCTGATTGTCTTTCACACTTCCTCACCCAGTTCCATTGCCCGTTTAATGTTTTATTCCTGCCATATTTATTACAAGATGGCATACGGATGCTCTGGTCCTGCATATATTATGTTGCCCATTCTACTGCTTTTTATTCTACTGGATTTAATCAAGCATTGTTCCATTATTCATTCATATTTTTCTCTGGTAAAATATAACCTCCTAAAAGGAATTATCCATTTTTTTAATGTCTTGTATTGTCCTGCTGAAAATTTACCTCTTACTTGATGGAGAAAATTTCCTTGTTTTATGAACTTTCTGCAATTTCTCCAAAGTTTCATGAAGAAAAATCCAATAGAGTTCAATAAAATGAAACTTCCTTCATGGAAGACAATGAGCCTAATTCAGTCATGTCATTTTATGGTATCTTGTATAGACATGTATCATGTCAATTCAGTAAATAGATGTTGATTAATAGCACATTGTGAAACCATCCCTTCTCCCACAAAGTTTAAATTAAGAATGGCTGCTTGGCTCAGCAAGTTTAGTCTCCTGCATAAGACAGGTCATGCAAATCTCCTCTATTTTGCTTTGTATCCACTAACTTTGCTTATTGTTGGAGCAAGACCACATGCTTCAGAAAAATGATGATTGTTGGTTTTTAAATTACCCAGTGTTGGGAAATCCACCACAAAAAGGTCAAGTTTCTCCCATGATTAATTAACCTCCCTGCTAATAGCATGTGCCTTATTTCTAATCTGACTTTCTGTGGCTTCAGCTTGAACAATTGGTTCTTTCTTATCGTCCTCTTTTTGCCAAAAAGTCCTTGACAAAAGTCTTCCTTGGACAGCTGGAAATGTCTCTGTGATTGTGTGTCAGCCTGAGGAGCCATTCCCAAGAACATTTCAGCATTCCCCACTTTGGTACCATATTGAGGATTTAAAAGCTCTGTCCCTGTGCTGAGAGCTGATGTTGCTGGTGGGATGGACCTTCAGCTGCTCCTCTCTGAGCATCTGATCCTGGCCACTCTTGGTCAGTCACCCAATGCCACCAGGTCCCGTGGCTTCTTTTCAAATGCAAATCAGCTCAGGATGGTGGAGAATAGTGACACATCAACCAAACTCTCCTTATTTGGTTGGGGCCAACATCCCACCAAAACAGTCCTCAGAGAGAGCCATCCATGGGTGCTACAGGCACTAACCCAGCTGGAGCCTGTCCTGGAGCCTCTGTGTAGCTGCTGTAATTTGTGTGTGTGCAGGGTGTGGGACTCCTTTATGTGGCTGAATTATACACATGGGAAAGCTCATTTGCAAAAGACCATTTGTGGTGATGCCTTATCAATCAGGCTAATCTGAAAAAGAGGCCACACAAACTTTAAAGAATGAGAATAGACAACTTTATTCCAGGCCTAACAGGCCTATTGGTACATTAGGGCAGACAGAGCCTTCTCCTGAGGCTACACCCAAAATGGACACACCCAGTCACGAGATCTTTGCCTTCTTTTAAGTTCTGCCTTATTAAATTATTGGGTCTTAATTCTCCAATGATCTTTTCAGGTGATGATGTTACCCACCCCAGACTTGCTCCCCCCCAACTCGCTGTTGTTCCCATATTTTGGGGCTCTGAGGCAGCGAGGTGTCCTTGGGTTCAGGCTCAGAGAGGAATTGTTTTGTCTAAAGATGCGAGAGCGGTAGTTTTTAGTGCTGTACTAGCGAAGTACAAGAATACAGATGCATGAAAATATAGAAACTAAAAATTCTAAGACGTCATTGGTAAGGGCAGATTAAGACCCAGTTTGATTTCTTGGAGTAGGTCATACTCAAAACCTCCAAGGCTGAGTTATTCAGGTACAGTGTGTCCTACAGGATCACCATGGTAGGAACAGTAAAGGCCTCATTTTTTTACACTCTGAAGAGTGGAGAGCTGGTGGGTTGGGAGAGCTCTGGATACTTCTTTGACTCACCTTTGATATTGTGAACATACGGTAATTGCACCTAAAAAATGGAGAAACAAACCACACACCTTTTCTAAAGCAAACACACAGAGATACACGTTCTTTATTTCTTAATGTAATTTTAAACATTTATTGTTATGCTTAACTCCACGACAGTTGGGAGGATATGTGTAAAACAAGAGTGTTAATAGTAATAATAAGTAAATACACTCCTAGAAATACAGTGTTCCTAAATATAGGACAATAAACTCCTGGAAACCACTTTTACATTGAAAAATACCCTTAGAAATGGAGCTCTAAATCAACAAACACCCTCATGAAAGTTCTCTTAGTTATAAAAAGATAAACTTATTTAAAGGCAAGGCCAGTGAAAATAGCAGTTTTAAAATGAATGCCTGTGTAGAACGGCTGGAGAATTTAAAACAGTGTTTTCTATTGAAAACCTCTCTGAACTCTCAACTTCATGCCTAAGATAATTGAAAGAAAATTAAATTTACGCGTAGGACTGTTTGTAGGAAACTCTTCTAATGAGGTTTATATTTAGCAGATAACAGTGTGTTTATGGTGGTCACAGCCTGGCTAATAGAGCTGTAATAGATACATTTTGTATTTAATCAATACGGATGAATAATAACTTCTTTTTATTAACTGTAATGCCTGTGGGCTTATTTTTAGCTTGTAATGTAGGGATATCTGTACTTCAGCAGAGTCCAACCAGACAATTTAGAGCAGCTCTGAGCAAACTTTCAATAAACTTCAGGAAACCTCAGTAAAACTTTAAGTAGAGAGAGCCCTAAGAAATCACAGCAAGACTGCGCATAAGCACACTGTGAAATATTGGTGTATTTTAAATACTTTTGAATAAAATAATTACAGGAGCAAACTGAGCACTGAAAATTATGTGGAGTTTCAGCGATATCATAATCTGCCTGTGAGCGAGATTTTTATCCAAGAGTTCTGATTTCCACTGATGCTACTGTCTCCAAGAAGAAACACTTTCTTGTAGGTGTGAGGCATTCACAGGCTGGCCAGGAGCAGCTGCCTCAGCCTTTTGTTGTTGGGTTCCATTCCCCTGGTTAAATTGGAGATAAATTTTTGTATTTATTGATTTACCATTCCCACTTTCTGGAGGGAGATATCCCAGTAAGATCCCTGCCCTGTGAGCACTCACACTAGGGATGGAGTCAGCTGATCCAGAGACACCAGAGACTGAGGCTGCTGGAAATCTGCCAGTGTTAATATCAGACCCACTGCTCTGTCTGAGTCTCAGCTGATGACATGAGAATCAGGACACCAGATTTCAATTTGCAGCTGGAAATTACTGCAATTCCTATGATCTATCCCTTTGTCTCCAACTTAGCTCTAATAATTCATATACATTCTTCTTAACAGAAATTATAATGCAGTGGAAGATAAAGGAGGCCTTTAAAACAAACTGAGCCACTCTTTGAGATTTCAGTTTCACAATCAATTTAAGTGATGCTGTTGCTGGCCTTGTAGCCCAGCCTCACCCAGAGTATGGAAGTGGAGCCTGTGATGTGCTGCTTTTGTGCTTCCCACATTCATGTTCAAGGCAGCCCTTTGTAGCACTGAAATGGCAGTTATCTGACTCACCTCTGGAGCTGATATTATGTACCTTTCCTTGCCATCTCTGTTAGAAGCTCCCACATCAATGGAAGGAGCAGTATTATCTGGATGAAATGTGAATGTCACAAGAATGGGCTGTATCACACCATCTTCTAGTTCTGCATTTTTAGTATTCAGACAACATCGTTGGCAACAGAAGGCAGGCGTCTTCTGTAACAGAGCTGTTGCAGTCGAAGCAGAAATGCTGACATGTGTTAGTGGCATTCCAAGGATGTTTAAACTCACATCTCAGTTACATTTGAACTTGGTTTTCCTCTTTGGTTCAAAGGCAAATCAAAGTTGAAGTTTGTCATTATGATATCGCTGAAACCCCACATAATTTTCAGTACTCAGTTTGCTCTTGTAAATGACATAAAATTCATGGCATTGGTAATTAATGTTATCCCTCTTTATTAGATTATTAGGGAACCAGAAAAGTCTGGTGTAATTTTACTGAAGCTTGTAGGAAATTACTTTGCTAAAACACTTTTCATTAGAGACCAGGAGTAGTGTAAGGCAATGTGCTGTTAACCCACGTGTGCTTAGCTCTGCTCTGTACGTGAGTGCGGTCAGAGATGAAGTAAGATTGAAGAGCTTTGGGTTTAATTCCTTGTTTCTCACAGATTTCCCATGTGACTTTGAACAAATCACTTACTCTTTTGCTTCTGTCTGGAAAATGGAGAGAGCAGGATGTTCCTGCCTCGCAGGCACACTGTAAGCGTGTCATAGACTTGGATGCTGTGGTGTGGGGGGCTGCAAAAGTGTGTAAAGTAGACAGATGTGTTCCTGCTCCTCAGCAGCAGCTTCAGCAGAGAGCAGCCTGCTCAGGCTTTCCACAGGGCTGAGTGAAGAGAATCTGTTTGCTACCTCCCCTTTACTTTCCTTTTTTTTTTTTTTTTTTTTTTTTAAATCAATGGTGCTATACACAATCTGTTCATTTGCTGGTGTGGATTTGGAAAGTGGTTGCAATTTGAAGGATGAAAGTAAGTGAGGATATAAGAGAGCAAGATTTTCTTTAATTTGAATTCTGACATAAGTGGGCACGGCTCACATTCTCCCTCACCTCATTCCCATTGTCTCCCATGGCAGCTCCTAGCATTGAAATTTATTGATGAGAAACACTGATATAGAGACTTATTAAGAGATAAATCAGCACTCACACAGCATCCAAACTGAGCACAGCAGGGAACATAATAGCCAAAAATTAAACCTGTTGCTCAGGAAAATAATACTGTGATAGTGAGCTCTTAGCAGTCAATGTTAACAAGCATGAAAAGGGATAATTTTGTACAAAAAATGGGTGTCTCTCACTTTGTATTGTAGGATATATAACTGCTTGTTTCACCCAAGCTACTCACACGACAATTTCCCAACCAGGAGATTTCTCACATCACTGCACTCTTAATTTTACAGAGGACTGGCTCACTGCCTCTGCCTTCTTGGGCTCCCTTACACCACTGCTTTTCCAAAGTGTGCAGTGGCAGAGCAGAAGTGTTTTTCTTGCAGCATAAGCCACTTGACATTAAGACTATTGTCCGTGGCAGTAAAGCCAAAACAAARAAAGGAAACGGTGCATTTATTTGGAATTTAGATGGACATTGCCACAGCAAAAAACACATGGGGTAGAAAGAAAAAAAAGAGCATTCCAAGTCTTGCTAGTACCAGATAAACTGCTGTTAATAAAAATGACCTAAAAAATGTGGGTTGATTTCCACTTTTTATTCAGTAGTTTGGGAAAGGCATGGTCTGATGTTCAGCCAAGGTTGTCCTTGTTATCTACAAGTCTGATTCTGCACAATACTAATGTGCATGGTGGGAGTTTCTTGTATGCAACTTTCATGGAGAGAGATCTGAAGCTTGGAGAGATTTAGAGACTGGTCCAAAACGTGCTTGAATTCCATGGAAGAATGGCTGTCCGTTCGAGTCGTGCCCTGATGACCAGTCTACTGTTGTGCATGGAATTTGAACAGAGTTGATCTAAATTCCCCCCTTGTCCTGCTCTTCAAATAGCATCCCATCCATGCCCTCTCTTTGAGGCCACTATTTAAAAAAATTGTCTATCACATTAATTAGGTGGGCTATTTCAGATTCTTGAAAGGCGTTTTTTTAAAATCTACCCAAGTTGGTATGGTTTAAATGTAATTTGGGCAGTCCTTGACATGACTTTTGATAGCCAGCTTGTATGCATTGCAGTGGTGTATACAGCTGACCTTAGTTTTGCTAGGTAAAACTGGCAGAAAGCAGTAATTTCTKTTTTCCATGGTTTGGGTCATATTTTATCTAGCAGAAAGTCTTGTGGGGAAAGTTATAATTGTCAGTTAAACCAACTTTTACAGCTGTAAAAGTGGACAAGCTCTCAAAAGAAGAGTCGTAGTAAAAAGCACTATGAAAACCTTAGTTGCTCCTTCCTTCTGAAAATTCCCAAGTCTGAGAAAATGTCTCTTGTATCATGTAAACCATAGCTTTCTCATGTAGCCATAAATCATTCTGTGTGTTCTGCTAGCATGTTCATGCTCGTTCCATCTCAAGGCTCTTTGCATTAATCACTGTACAYATGTGGGATGGCTGAGATATGATCAAATGGATGCGTTAAACTGTGGCATCAAAACAACCAYGAGCTGTGGAAACAAACCCATAGAGCAGGTAACAAATGTGTACTGCAGCCACTGTACTACAAAAGAAGTCTTTTAGCTGTTGAATCAATTTTACATTTTTGCTGCTTGCTTTACCAGAAATGATCGTATCATTCATGTATGTTCTGCTAAGCATTACAGATCAGTGACTTGTAGATAAATGAGAAAGACTTCTCGAGGCTGGAACAGCTCCTTGGTTTGCAGTGTGTGTGGGCAATGCTGGTATCTCTAATGAAGCTGCCAGTGCATTAGCTGTGTGCAGGACTTCTGTGATTGATACAGAAAAAGGCAAGTGGGAAAAGGTTATTCTTTCCTTATTATCAAGTTTGAGGGACCTTAATRTGTCTATTCCTTTACCAAGGAAATTGGATGCTGCATCACGTTGCCCAGAGCTTTTCAGGTCCTGTTTAAATTTCAGAGCATCTCTTAGCTAAATGCCCCATAAATTAGCTCTCTTTTGCGCTTGTTGTTTTGACCTCCACCCCTGATATTCCCAGGGCCCCATTTTCTCTCTGACAGGGGCGGGGAAATCATGGAACCTTCGTCCCCCAAGTGCCTCTCCTTGGCTTTGCTGATGTGGAGAAGATGGAGGAGCTGAAATACAGCTGTGAGCTSCTGGAAGGGTTTCATTTGGGTGCTGAGCAAGGGCACCTGAAAGCTGAACAGAAGGGGCTCAAGAACRGGGGGCAATCACTCAGAGGAGCAATTTGAGCTCCTGCTGGAGAGCTTTACACATGATCTCCCTGCTGTTAAATCCACCCTGTGTGTGCACGGCCACAAACACCTCAGTGAYGCTTCCTCACCCCAGAGGTACCAAACCTCTCTTCCCAAAGGCTGCCTTGCCTGGCCACACTCACCAGGGGTGTTAAGATGAGTGATCAGGCTGTAGTCTCTCTCTGCTTTGTCTTTTCCTCTGATGTTGTTAGTAAATATTTATATTGCAATATTAATATTTGTGCCTATATAAACCCTATTTTAGCAAACCTTGTGAGGACTCAACCTCCCAGAGCCAAAGCACGCTGTCTGCACACTGCAGCAGTGACTGCTGTGTCAAGAGTCACAGCTTTCATTTCAGTGAAGCAATGCCAACTTACATTATTTTGTGTGAGATTACAAAGAAAGATTGGGGTATTTTATTACACTGTCAATCAGCCCGTAGCCTGGTTCTCATCTGAGTGCTGAGCCCTCTCCCCTCTTCCTCCTCAAACAAAGCAAACAGAAAGCCAGGGTTTTTGAAGGTRTTTATCATGAAATGTATGAAGCGTGGTGACACCTTCAAATACAACAGAAACCACATGCCAAATCAGTCCTATTGTGAAGTAAAGAGAGCAGGTGGATTTCATGAATATATATGTGCATTCACTGGGCATGGCAGATTTTTCTGAAAATGATGATGAGAGTAAATCAGTACAAAATAGGTGGCAATTGAAAGAGTTTCTTTAGAGCAGAAGTTTTTATTGGAGAAACATAATAATTGGTTTCCACAAGCCATAGCTGCAGACACTGACTGTTCTGCTAATGAAAGATGCTGCAGATATTGGCTGCAAAAGAATACAGAAAAATTACAGACACTGACAAAAGGGTGTATTTTTCATTTACTAACTTTTCTTCCCTGAATATTCCCTTGAGTTACCTTGTTTTCTTTACAAGAGCCTCAGGGGCGGAGGAGGGTGGTGCATTGCCTACATGGGCAATTACTTTACATACTCATTTCAATCATAATCCATTCAGAATGATAAAAATGAAATCAAATGTAATTTATAATCTAGAACATTGCAGCTAGAGCTTTTTAAATATTACAGCTGCAACGTGATTTGACATAATCCCTTGCAGTCAGTCAGGCTCTTTTAAAAYCAAAACACATTTATCCATAAGTCACAATTACATCTCCACTTTTTTCTTCTGAAAATTTGTTATGTTATTATGGTTTGGGGGCTGATCTTGTGTAAGTAATGAYTGCTGGTTGCATATAAAGCTGTTTATTTTCAGACCCCCACCTACCCTGAACCTGTTCCATGCACTGTCATTTGCTTAATGCTGCTAATTAATATGAAATGCCACTGTTAGGCAGTTAAAAAGAAAGACTTCAAATGGAGCTTAGCCAGTTGTAATGGCTGTCTTGTTAATGCCGTTGTCGTGTGCTCTAAAATGACACTAAACAGTGATTCCRCTCTGTGAGTATTATGATATGAGTGGCATTTCATTCTGTGTTTGGAAATCCCAAACCAGCATGACATGATTGTGTATTCCTCCTCCACACTGGGAGAGGAATTCCCCTAAACCTGATGTGGAGTGTAATTTCTTGGTTATTGATTTATTTCCAAAAAGCCATTGGTGACAGAATTTCAGTAGCCTGATGCTGAAGTACATCTGTAGCACATTTCTGAACAAGCTGCTGCCAATCCAGTTTCTGTTTTGTCCACAGAAGCTGATCTCTTCTGTGTGGTTAATTGCCATTATCTTGTCTCCATCTCTTACAATCTGCAATGTCTGCTTGTTTTTTGTGATTTTGTAAAACACTGCTGCATTATTCGCTTTGGCAAAAGCGTCTGGGTGTGCTGAGTCCAAAGCTGGCAGTGGTTGGAAAGATTCTGATTTCAGCAGGCTCTGGATCATGTGAGTGTCGTTTTTTTTGTGCTTCCCACCACCAGCTGAAAGGCCTGTTTGCTTCTGGCTRTGGCTTCTTCTCTCTCCTTCTCACAGCAGCCTCATTTCACGTCTGGTGCTTCTTAAAATTGTGTCATAATGGGGAAGTCCTGCTCTGAGGTTTTTGATTCAATTTAGTTGGATAGTGAGGCAAATTCTCTCTCCCTCCTCCCCCGTTGGTTGTGATTTCTTCAGGTACAAAAATGCTTGACCTCTTGATGGAGTGAGTGATCACTTCCAGGGACATAGCAGAGGATCAGAGTACCCCAGCTGGGCTTCAAAATGCCAATATTGATGCAAAGTCCAGTASAGAAGAGGGAAAGCTGGGGAAATACCAAGCAGTAGGTACTTGAGACTAGGCTCAAACAGTATTGCAATTCTTGGTACTGCGAATGCTGGCAATTCTTGGAATTGCCAGACTCAGAGGTTAAAAATCTTGAGTTGGATGTTCGAAAACAGTCATCTGTTTTTTCTGAGAAGACACTGAGTCCTTGTTCTTTGAAGTCTCAGATTTCTGCTGCTCCTTCATGTGTGTCAGAGACATACCAGTAATGTCTCTGGGTAAAGYTTTGAGATGTTTTCAGAGGTGGTCCTGGGGTGCTGCAGCTGGGCTCATCTCTTACATTTGCTGATCTGAATTATGCTGCTTTCCAGAGTCGGAATTGGACCTTTTTCCTGTGGCATTATATTACAGCATGGCCCCAAGGCTCTGGGATAGTTTGATCCCATTAATTCTATCCAAGTGCCCTTCAGCTGCTTGTGGAGTTACTCTTCTAACCTGCACTTTGTGGGTCAGGAGGGCTTTTCCCCTAAACCTCTCCTCCGGTTTCCCCTACAAACAAACTCCAACTTCTGTTCTTCGTACTCACCTCTGTCTTTGGGTTTTGTCTCCAGACTCAGCAAGGTCAGCTATAGGAGGCATCTTTTTTCCCTGCTTTTTCCTGACCTGCTCTTAACAGAAAGCTTTGAGATGAAAGGCTTTGCCTGCTGCTTTTGGTTGTTGACAAAGAGCTGAGTGGAGCTGATGCGCTGCTTGTCCCAGGAGGTGTGGAGAAATGGGGCAGGCAAACAAAAGCAAAGCTTAAGAAGAAGTGAACAGAGATGCAGAAATGCTGATCATATAAAGAAGAAATCAGAAAAATCTGACAGATCTTTTGGATTCAAGTTCAACCTGGACAGCAGAACTCTGTTTACAGGGATGAGAAATCAGAGAGCTTGAGAGGAATCAAGACAAGAGTCAGGATTTCTATWTTTACAAGTCTAAGATGGGCCCTGAGTTTACATTGTTGTGTTGAGCAAAGAAGAAAAAAGGGATATTGAGGAGTTTACAGCTTTGTGCTACCCTATTCTACTCAAAGTGCAAACAAAGCATTCAGACAAAATTGTAATAAAATCAGTCTAACTTTGCAACTGACTTAAATCTGGTGGATATATGTTCTGATTAGATTCATCTGCCCAACTCTATTTTTAATTATTTTGATAATAAAGTATCATCCCTTTACTAACTATCTTTACTAACTATCATCCCTTTACTCACTTGCCCTTATTGCTGCTTCCTCCTCCATATCTCTTGGWTAGTGAGTATATTCTTTACATAGCAGAAGACTGCAAAAATGACTGAATAGGAAAGAAGACAGAAATAAACTTCACCTGGTAACGTAACCCATGTTTCCAGGCTTCCCACATGGCATGCTTAACTTTCTAATTTGATCATATTTCTATGTTTTGAATATTGTATGAAGTGGTTTGGATAAAAATAGAATGAGAGCTAAGTTAAGTAGAAGTATCATATCATTTGAACTAGCTCAGTCTGAAGGCTGTTTTAGCTGGCGACATAGCTGGGTTTTGTTATTTTTAAAATCTTTCCGTATGAGAGAAAAGAAAGACAGTTGGGCTTCAACGATTTGGTAAAAATCCTAAGTGAGTTAAAAGCAGCAGCCACGTCCCTGTAAGCCGTCACTGTAAATTGAAGGGGTTTTKTGTGAATTTGACTGCTTGTCTCTCAAAACCACTGAAAAGGGACTATTTTAAGTGCAGATATAATAATAATTCATTGCATTTCTTTATGTGTACACAAATGGATGTCAGCTCGAGGGCTGTGTGCCATATGCCCAGTGTGAGAGGTTAGCTCTTGTAACATGAAACACTCCTGAACAGGATATTGGGCAGACTGAATGAATCCATGCACACAAACTTTTACTCTCTTTTGTTGGAAGATGTAGAGATACCTGTGTCTTTGCTTTCTTGCTAAGGTACTATATTGCATTTTCTCTTGTGGCTTCCTGTGTTTCAAAATCAATATTCTATCCACAGCTTCAGTGTTCTTATCTGCTGTGTCTTATCTGCTGTCTTTGTGGAGCTGGACAATGAATTCAGTCCTGACAAGTATTTACAATGAAGAGTTTTATTAATCATATATTTTTGGATAAGTATTCAAAAGTAAGAGCATGTCATTTTAATGAGTGAGTTTCAGGGTTGTCAATTTACTTTAAAAAAACCTAAAGCATTGACTGGCTTTATATTTTTTTTCATGATACCATACTGAAAAATACGTACTAAAGGCCATTTGGAAGAATTTTATTTGTGTTTTGTGTGGCTCTTACCCACCAAGAAACTCGACTTATAGCACCTGAGACCTGTTAAAATAGGTGCTGTATCATYCCTCCAAAAAAAAGGTAACACAGAGAAGACAAAGGGATGTTATTTTCATTATTTTATGGAAGGAAAGACAGGCACAAAGAGATTGTGGATTCTTCTGGGTCATACAAAAAATATGTTGTGGAGTTTGAAAAGTCTGATATATCCTGAATTGTAGCGCAGTGGCTCAAACCAACAGTGTTTGTTTATTTGAAACAAAAGTGGCAACGTTAATATCAAGGTGAATTCATGTAATCATTTTTCCCAAAATACTTAAGAGAAAACTCAGGCGGAGAACGTGTATTGAAGAGCAGTAGCAGGAAGCAACTGGGAATTATATTTTCTGTTTTAAAGGATGGAGGCATAGTTTTTAGAAAACACTTTTCATTCATCACAGGTACATATGGGCATGGTTTGCAATAAACCTTCTCAGCCCTGAATTATCATATGGCTCCTGATTTTGAAGAAGTGTGAGCACCAATATCTTCAACTGAAGAACAATAATGATGCAGGTGCTCCRTGCACCTCAAAACAGTTTATTCATTTAATCAGTTCTTGCCAATTCTTAGCACTCAGCTTCCCAGGACTGCCTTCCCAGCATGTCTGGACTTATTCACAATCCACGCCTTTGAAGATCATTAGCACTGCTGAGTAGATGTGTGGGATTGGAGGTGGGTATGTAATGAGAGTGCTCTTGTTTCTCCATGCCTTTTGGGGGCTGGGATGAAACASGATTTAGAACCTTGTATTTTGGAATATAATTTGTGTAAAACCGGTCTCTCTGCTTACACTGGTGGGGTGGTTTGAAGAACAAATTACTTCCACCTTTATGCCCAAGACTGTGACGATTGAAACAGAAAGTGCCACCTTGCTTTAATGTGTTTTGGCTGACTAACCACTGACTAAGGATATGAGCAAATACCTTGGGACCTCACTATATAATTTTTTAGAACCTCTCAGAGGAAACATGTATTTAAACTGTTTCTCTCAGTTTTCTTTCTGACTTTGAGATTAAGCCAGCTAAATCTGCCTTAAGATTTATTAAAGTTGAGTGGACTATCTCAAGAATGATAATTTTGAAATGATCTGGAGTTGATACTTCAGATGGAGCAAGAACCAAGCAGTAGGGAGCAGAGATGCTGGAAAATGACTCAGTCAGAAAATTTCCTTTAACCTGTGCCACTCCATAGAGAAGGCTGACAATTTTCACTCCTTCCACACTGGCTCTATAGTACCTTGCTTTACAAAAATAGAGATGTGTTTTGCAAAGAGAGTTGTTAGTGAAAAATTCTCTTGGAGATTTTCAAGATCGATTTCTTTGCACCTTATTTTCAGAATGTATCTCCTGTTTTACTTGTCATGGGGAGAGTCCATACTGGTGAAATACTATCTGTGCTACTTCCCTACAGGAAGGCATAGCTGGCAGCACTCAAATAAATTTAAAGCCTTTCTCCTTTCTTCATAAATTGGACTAATTGTATGGCCTATCCTTCCTTTGTTTTCAAACACCTGTTCTGGAGGTTCTGGAGTGACTGTGTTTGGGTCTCATTTGAGCTTCCACACTCTGAATAAGATATGGAGCAACCTGTGGTAAAATTTTAATGAGCAGCAGTCACACTATCCACAGGCATAGATCACACGGCCCACGTCCGTGGTTAGAACTATGCACATCTAACACAGATGCCTTTTTCATCACTGTCTCTAYGTTACTCTTCTCCAGGGATATAAAACAGCATTTAAGAACCCTCCCAAGGGTGCATTCGTGGAGCAGATAAGACAATTTCTTCAGCTAGATTGCAGCTGTAATTCTTTTCAATTGTAATTGCCGGCTGGAGAGGTGCCTGCAGGCCAGAGGGATGCTGTTCTTTACATTAGTGTCTTTGGAAAGAAAAGGAAATATAAACCCGGTGGTTGTTTCTGAGATTTTTTTTTTTTTTTCAGGTGTCACCATATGAACTCAAAAAGAGCAAAGCACCTTAGTAAAATAGAAAATAAATAATAATAAACCCACCAAGGCTTAATCCTTGTAACAGTCTCTTTAGGGTTACACATTTGTGCTGGGAGAGCTGTCCCACATTTGGGAGGTTGTGCTGCAGCCAACTGCTCATCATCACAGCGTGCTCTAGGTGGAAAGATAGCAGGCTTCTCCCTTTACTGCTCCTTTATGTCCGTGTTGYTTTGTTTTTATGGCAAAGAATGAAATGTTCTCTCTCCAAACTCTCTGACATTTGGCAGGKACAGGGGAAGGAAGTGCCATGCCAAAGCAAATCCCTGTGCAAAAGCTGTAGAGGATGTATTATTTTTACTTTTTTGTCCTGAGAAAAATCCGTGAGATGATGGAGTCACGCTGCAAGGGCTGTTTCAAAAGGTGGCCGTTTGCRTAATTACAAATGGAGTCAAAGAAATGGATGTTGTGTAATTTAACAATACTTAGCAAAACTGTGTTGTGCCAGATCTGCTCTGTTGTAAGTTGACTGGATGCAGGTGCAAACATCTMTGCCAGTCCTGAGGCAGAGCTGAGGCCAGTGAGAATTTACCAAAATCCCTGCCAAGTATGGTATTTATTAATTTTGCACTTGCTAAGGGACAGCTCCGTAGCTCGTTGCTATCACTGTTTCCAATCTATGCTGCATGACAGTCAGCTGGAAGCCTAAGACTTGGGCTGAGGAGCATTTGGTAATGTTGAATATGGAAAGGGAGGGGCAGGGCTGGGGTGCAGCCACACAGCAGCTCATGGGACCATGCCCTGGAGTGAGGGCTTGAAACCCTCATGGCTTTTCATGTTSCAAATCCACATCTGGTTGCTGGGCTCTGCTCCAGCAGTTCCCTGGAACATTGATGTTGTTTTGGGTTATATGCAGGACTCACTGGGTGAATTTTTGTTAACTGTGTTAGRAGCTGATCAAAACCCTGGCCTTGGAGTGTGAAAAGATGTAAGATAMTTTCAGAAGTCCAAAGACAATCCCARAAYTGGGTCACTCAAAAAACGATACGTTTTCAAGAAAATCARGCATTTGTCTTWTCCATTGCAGTCAATGAGAACTTCTGGCAATCTGCCCAATTTAAATTTGGGTTTTAGAAATATTTACAGAGCTTTCTAGTTTTAATAACCTTCATCTTTGTTCTTGGAACAACTATTATATTAACTGCAAAACCCCCAGTCTTTTGAGATCAGTTAAAAACTGCTGAKTTGACAAAAGATGTTTTCCCCATAACGCTGCGTGATGTGAGTGTGGTTAAATCCAGTGGCCTCATCCTGGAATGAGAAACAGTAGATTTCACATGGCAAATCCATTTCACTCAAAGCCTGATGCAGCCAGMGTTGGGCTCATTAATCCACAAATACATTTTCCCTGAAAAATGAGTCTATGTAAATTTTAGAGCTCAAAAGTACAATTCAGCCCTAAAAACAGTTTGAGAAATTCACATGAGTAGTTTGAGGGATGAGGTGAGTTGTCATTCCTCAGAGAAGAGGGGGTTTGTATACTAATAAATTACAGTGGTGGTTGGATTTTTCATTGAAATTAGCAGTCATGTTGCTTTGTATACAAGAAACTTCATCAGGAATGTTGGTGCTGTGAAAAGAGTGTGAATTTAGCTCACATAATGGTTCTTGATATTCCAGAATGGGGATTTTTTACATCTCACWAAATGAAGATGGCTCAGTTGCCTGTTGACTGTAAGGGAGATTTATTTGCAAGAGACAGTAGCATTGGGCTGGTTTGCTGAGTTTATTCTGCATTCTGAAAGATTTGTTGGTTAAAAAAACTGATTAGAAGATGGTCTAGAGGATTAAGAAATGTACAATGAGATGAGATTGTTATGTTCAGTTTATGCTCCACGTGTTTTGCAAAACTGAGTAAAAATACGAAACCACACCAAAACAACATAAAATGTGTGCACTCTAACTTTTCAAGGAAAAGCATAGCTATAGTCACCAATCCCAGCTGAATTCCATCTGGAAATGGAGAATGCTCTTTGGAGAATGTTAAGATTTTTATGTCAGGTGAATGTGAAGGGAAAACAAAAAAAATCTCAACCCGTTTATACCATCAGACAATGAAAAATGATTCTCCTTCAAATAGATAACAACCTTACCTCATCCCAGCAATACTTAAAAWGGTCTGGAATGGCTTTTCATTATCTAGCTTACACATCTGAAAAATGAAAGGCCAGAAGAATAGAAACAGGAAACCAGTTCCTTTTGATGGATGCAGTTTCACTTCTAACGGCCCTCTTGAAATGCACATTCTCAGACACGTTTGCCCAGTAATTTTCAGAGCAGAATCCTTGGGGGGTTTTCCCAAATGACTGCTGCAGGCATTAAGAGGAACTTTTCCCCCTCTTCTATTTCCCTGGGTACATATTTGTGTGCAGGATGCTTTGCCCAGATCTGTAGATGCAAGATAGGCAAATGCATACCGTAGCTGAAATTTGCCCTGCAGTGAYGCTCATCCCTCTGCCAKCTGCCAGCACAGCACCTGATGTTGTGTAAGGCCATCCTTTATGTGGTTCTTCTGTTGTACATAAGAATTTATGTAGATTGTTTCGCTGGGGTAAATTTACTTTATTTGCAAACAGAAAAGATTCTGATTCCATTGGCAATGCAATCGCGAGCCAGGCTTGAGAAATGCTGCATCACACACTCCTTTTATAATTCATAAAATACTAATGTCATCTGATCTTCACTGTCATTATTTTTGCCTCGAATATCTTGACTGTGGTTTGGCACTGCCAGTGTCCCAGGTTTTGATAGCAGTTTTATGGGATAGAGAGACGAGGTTCTTGGGAGAGGCTTCTTTCCACAGCACAAAGTCCAAATTAATGGATTATTAGTCAGAAAATGTCTAAATAGCCCTGTGGCTTCTCTGACACTGAACAAAGTCCAGCAGGAGTTCCTGGCTGCTCCATGGTGATGAAAGGAGCAGCCAGGGGTGTTCTTCAGCTCTGGGTCCACCCCASCAACCCACAGCTTTCTCTGTTGGCTCAAAAATGAGGATGGGAAAATAACAAAAGAAAAGATTGCTAATAAATCATGCTACAAGAGCAGCCAATGTGTAAGATTTCAGTTGGTTTATCCTTGCATTTCTGCCTGTTACAGAGTTGTAAGGTGTTGAAGGGCAGAGACCCTGCAGATCATTTAGCACAACTGGACTTGGATCTTGTTTAGAAGCTGGGAGTTTCTTTGAGCACTAAAACTAAGGATTATTCTTAGTTTGATTGACTTGAGACACGACCCTTTAACATATKCTCTGTTCCTCCATTCAAAGTTCATTATTTGAATGCCTAACTTCTTTATACCTTACAAAACGATTGTTTTGGGAACATTTTATTGAATAATAGGGCAAAACAGAGAAGCTTATTTAAAATTGGAAMGATTTGGACTTCATCCAACTTCTGAGTTTAGCCTGCTTGCTCAGAGAGAAGTTCAGCAATAATAGGCCCCACATGGCARAATGCTGGGGTGGGTTGACCTTTCCCAGATGATATTAGCAAATGTTAATAACTGGAAGTTCATGGACCACTTTAGGAAAGGCTATAAGACACCACYGTGTTTAAGAAATAATAGAAAAATACGGAAATTAGCCAAAATGGTGTGGAAAACACTCAAATCAGGAATTTGATCTGTCAGCAATTCAGTASTGACTCTATGTGCCCATTGGCGATGTAAATACTTCAAATTCATCCATACACAAAACCCAGTCTGAAGCAGAATACATTTGCACTAACCTTTGTGCCCAAATTATTTTTGAAACACATAAAACTGTTGCAATTAATATCACAGCATTATTTAGTGGCACTACTATCAAGCATTTTACAGGCTTCTAAGGTCTTCTTCACTCCTCTCCCAACTTGTTTTGTGTGTCTGTGCTAGGAGAGAAAAGCAGGAACTGCAGGCAAGGGACACTGGGCTCAATGTGGTTACAATATTCGTGGGTGTGTGTATAATATTCTGGACTAGGGAAAGCAGAACAATGAGGAAATGCACAAGACACAAGTGGTGATATTTCCATGGAATCATCTAGACTAAAAATTACAGAGCTGATCTGCAGAGGGAGAAGGATTCAGATACTTAGAGAAGTTAAGTGTCTCCAATCTTGCAGATACATGTACCTCCAAAGCCCTTCAGATCAGGAGAAACTTCCAGTGACAGCTGGAACCCGCTCACACTTGGAGCAGTTCTGTTGTATTTTGTGTATTTTGTTCTGTTGTATTCTGTTGAGGATGATACGAAAATTTCATCACTTTCACCGATATGTTGCAAAATGCTTTATTTTGCTGTCTTTCTGTGCTGGCAGAGAGAGATCATTAAGGACAAATGAGATGTTTCATTTATCTCAGACAAGTTATTTACCAGCTAGTCCAGGGTTTCCCGTGAATCCTACCCTTCCCCACAAATAAATRACGCTGGAGTTCAGCCACTGCTTTCAGTTTGGGGAGAATTGGGATCCAACAGAAGATTCAATCMATGGGACAGTAGTTAATACAGCAATTTCTACAGCAGCCTTCAGCTTCTACAACTCTCCATGGGTGCCCAAAACCTCTGATGGAAGAAGCCTGAGGAGACCTGGCTTTGAAGGTTGTCTGGAAAGTGGCCATAAAAAAAAGATATATTCCTCAATTTCACCACTTGCAAAATTTCCATTYTTGGGCTCGACGAGCACAGTTTTTGCCAACATGACAGACATTAGCAGGCAAAGCCACAGGCACACTGATCTGTGGGACAGTGATGTAAAAGGCCCACAAAAGATGCTGACCTTGTTTGCAGCTAATGGAAAAGGTCAGTGCCAAAAGCAGCTCGAGTTAGAGTTACAGCTGGAAAAAACTGGCAGAGAACCTGCTGAATGTAGTTTTACACTGCTTAGCTAAGAAGCTGGGAATGACTGAGGATCACTTCCCAGCACAACCGTGAGAATAAATGCTGTGGCCACAGGTGGTAATATAAATTCCACATCAGTGGCAGTAAATTAAGTCTTCTGCTCTGGCTGGATATCTGAAAAGTCATGATAATCAAGGAGTCAAGKCTCTACAATACCAATATAAAGAAGCACAACCATGTTTCTGCCTAACACAGGTTGAAAATCCATCCATTATTGAAAATCACTGTCAGAATGTTGTTCTGGGCTCTCTGCAACACCAGGGCTTTCTTTCAGGTGGCTCTCCAGCAGCCAACTGACTAAAACCTGGTTGCATTTTTTTTTAAATCTTTGAAAGGATCCAGATCATCACTCCAGTGCAGAAGTATCTTCTTATAGTAGTGACAGAATGTCACTTCTTCCACACCRTGTCATCTTCCTTGCCAGCACAGAGTGAGTAGTAAAGAGCCACAACTGAGTTTCCTYTCAGCAGGATTTATGTTGCCCAATTTTAAATATCTACAACACAGATGTCAATGTAAGASCTCATTATCCAAACTCCCCCTGCAATCAGTGGAGAGAAATGGGCACTTCTGAGGCAGAGCTAATCAATAATTCACCAAAGAAGGCGAGGGAAGGCACCTTTTTTTCATTTRTGGAGTCTCAGGGAATCAATATGCTGGATGTGAGAGTTTCCATTCTTGGTGATATATGCCTCAGGTCTCTAATCCTCTTGTTAGGTAGTTGCAAATGTTTCAATGCCAACTTTAAAACYACTCCCCCAAATTAATAACAATGCTATTTTTCTACTACAAGCAATAGAATGCCTTGTTTATGCTTTCATTGCAGTTAAACATGGTGTTTCAAAGTAATGTGTATATATATATATATATATAAAAATGTATTATAGAACCAGTTTGTGGTAGTGCTTGTAAATATTTCTTAGAGCTGTTATGCTRTTTTAGAGGCTTTGAGTAAATATATACCACTATCAAGAAGAAGCAGCAAAGTTAAATAGTAGAGCAAAAGGAGGCTTTTATAAATAAAAAAGCATCTGGCTCAACTGGGAGGTGGAAAAAGAGCATAACCTTSCCTGGTTAAATACAAAACCAGACCATATATAAACATAAAACCATGGGGCAGACCTAAGAAGATTTTGAGGAGCAACTCGCYGAAGGCATAAAACCGTTGAGAAAAAAACGCCTTTTCTCCAGGGAAGAGATTCTGCCTGGGAAGCTGCACAGCCAATATATGTGTAAAACACACATGCATGAAGAATGGCATAGCAAAAAGTTGAATGAGTAATTTGCACTGGTGTTCACTCTGGAGGAAAGTTTGCTTTTTCTATACTGTGCCACGGCTGAAGACCGGTCTTGTGTTCAGGTGCTGGTGGGAGARATATTACAATAAATAGAAATGAGAAGCAGATAGAATAAAGATGAAATAAATTTTCTTACTTTTCATTAGAAAGAGAACTGGTGCTTTACTCCAGACACCTGGATTGGGAATCTCCACTATTTAATATATTCCTAGCTGAACAAAAGAATTGACCAAGGGCAGTGAGTTGATCAGGTTTTCTGGTGTTAAATTAGTTTTGAAGATGTTAGTAAAAATTAAAGCTGAGAGAAGTGTTTGGACATGAGTAGTTCTCTGAAAATGCACCTCAGTGCTTTGACACAGTGAAAAGGGCTAAGAAATTATTGGGAATAGYTAGGAAGGAAATGGAAAATTTTACAAAAAATTGATGTATGCCAATGTACTCAATGGCACATTTACATTCTGAGTATGTTCACAGAGCAGAGTTGAACAATCACTAAGGTTGGAAAAGACTTMCAAGATCATTGAGTCCAATCTTTGACCAACACCAYCTTGTCAACTAAACCATTGCRCTGAGTGCCATGCCCAGTCGCTTCTTGGATACTTCCAGAGATGGTCACTCCACAATCCCAATGCTTGACAACCCTTTCAGTGAGGAAATTCTTCCTGATGTCCAATGTGAACYYCCTCTGGTACAGCCTGAGGCTGTTTCCTCTCATSCTGTCATTTATTCCTGGGAGCAGAGCCCAACCTCCACCTGGCTCCATCCTCCTCTCAGGGACTTGTGGAGAGTGAGGAGCTCTCTCCTGAGCCTTCCTTCCTCCAGGCTGAGCCCSTTTYCCAKCTCCCTCAGCCRCTCCTGATCAGACTTGTGCTTCAGGCCCTTCCCCAGCTCTGTCCCCTTCCCTGGACCYCCTCCAGAACCTCAAAGTCCTTCCTGRACTGAGGGACCCAGAACTGGACAGAGCACTTGAGRTTTGGCCTCATCGGTGCCCAGCAYRGGGGGACGGTCACTGCACCTCAACCCATTGACCCAGCCTGTCCAATCTCCAAAAAATCAATACAGAATTAGGAAAGGCAGGCAGGATATTTGGAATGGTCACCTATGAACGGCCATGGAAGAAATGCTGACGATCTTAAGACACTTCATGGGGGGGGGGGAAGAGGGTGCTCGGAAATCCTGGGACAGAGGTTTAGAATGGCCAGGCAGTGGTGGAAATGTTGGTTTCCCTGGACACAGCACCTCCAAGGCTCCAGATAATCTGGTGGTGCTGCAGATTGWGAGCAAACAAGAGGAAGTACTCATTTTACACAACGCACAATTAGGTCATGGGATCCATTGCTACAGGATGTTTCGTATGCCAAAATATATATAGGTTTAAAAAATGATTAGACAATTCATGAAAGAAAGGTCCATTGAGGGCTACTAAACAGGAAGATGCTGATGTAACCTCCAGCTCAGGAAGTCCCCAGACTGCAGATTGCCAGGAGCTGTGAAAGTTACTGGGGGAATGCTCTTAGAGCCTTTTCTTTGTGCATCTGTTAGTGGTCACTGCCCTCCAGGGAACGGGGAGCAAGCTGAGGTTAGATTTTGCTGTGCTTGCTGCATGCAGCTGGTGACATAGTGTATTTTGGAATCTGTGCCTTAGGATATTAAAACTGAAAGAAGAACTGAATTTCATTTTCTTCCTTCCTGCAGTTTGTCTRTTTCATGTGTTTCACTCTGTTTTGGTGATCAAACCACACCACTGGATTCCTCTTTGGTTGCAGTGCATTCAGGTTTTCCAATGCTCCCAAAATTTGAGAGTGTGGATGTCTGATATCTCTGGTCAGTATTGCCAACTAAGAGTAAAGAAACTACCAAAATTGAATGGAACAAAACAAAATAATGAGGATATTTCTACACATTGTGAGTTTTGGATTGGTCTACCAATGGCTAGATTTGAAATATGGTTGTTGATTTTGTTTCATTATTAGTATTTTARCTGAGCATCTATTTTAAAACAATGCAGATGCCTGTTCCTTGGGAATTTCAGCGCATTCATGGGAGTTTGGTGCCTACATCCCTTTCTGGGTGGGATTTTGAACTCTTCAACTGCAGCTTCTCATAACAAGTGTGATGTGTATTCCTCCTCCCATATTGGGAATTAGTGCTTAAAAGCAGGCTTAGAACAGGAAAGAACAATTATAAAAATTCTATTTTAGGGAAAATCAATCTAAATACGAGTTACCCAGAATAAAACAAGTTCACTTTGGTGGGAGTAGCCAAGTGCAATCTTTCTATCCGATGGAAATGTAATGGGAAATCAATGAGTGGACCATTCTTTGTTCTTTATGTTTTGCTGCCACTCTAATGGAATCCCYGAATTTACTCAGCCTGTCTGCCAACTGCCACGTCCATGGAGGAGCAACGCAGCCGGGAAATGCAACCCCAGGAGACAAATATCAGATGGAACACACTGACATTTAGACACTCTATAATATATTACAGACTTCTCAAGGATAACTGTGAATAACAAGCAAGACAGCAAAGGTTTTTAGTAATGGCATTGCTAGACAGACTCACARTTGGTTGATAATTTGATGATTTCTAATTAAATAAAGACTTTACAGTTTTCTGTGGTTAAACTGTAGGTTGATAYCTTAAAAATTTTTCATTTCTCTTAAGAAGATTTTCACTTTAAACGAACTTTTAGATCCTTAAATAGCAATTGTTTTATTTTCCTGGGTAATCTGTTACTTTTAACATTCGTAAGTCATATAAGTATGATGTGATTAGCTGAAAAGGACCCACCAGCTCAGGTTAACCAGGAAATTGTTCYTTTTAGTAGTAATTTCTATTCCCAGGGAGTTGAATAAAAGAAAGGATGGTATTTGTTGTTGCCATTTCATTTCAAATCTATGTGATTCACATATTTGTACTGAGAACTTTTGTATTTGAAAGAAATGGAACTGGAAACACATTTTTATAGGAGTAACTTTTGTCCAAGGTAGACAAATAACTTTGAAGCTCAAGGAAACTTGTTTTTCCTGGTAGTTTTATTTTTTAACTTTTCAAATTGCTGCAAGTTTTAAAAGCTTTTTTCCTGTGTCAAAATTACCAATACCAAATTGACGCTCATTGTGATAAATTAGCAACTATTTTTGTTTACAAGAACAGTGTTTTATTTGTGCTATTCTTCACTGCTAAAGCTCCATAAAAACATAGAATGTCCATTTAAAATCTAGCTAGATTTTTCCTTTTTCCCTTATTTCTATTAAAAAATTCTTTCAGAATTTCACTGATGATTAGAAATGTTCTTCAGATGTCTACAACATGTTTATGATGAATGCTAACACTGTCTTTTTGCTGAAGTGTCTCTTCTTATATCTCATATGTACATCTGGAAACAGTAGCTGCATCTTCTCAGCCTTTGATTTTGCTTGGGTGAAAGAAATCCCACTCCTTAAAACTATAAAAAAWTTTCAAGACAGATCATTTGCCACCCCATCTGTCTGAGCAGGGTTTTTTTAATGTATGTGTAATAGTTTTTTTCCTTAAAACCAGAATTGTATCATTGCCTAGATAAATTCTGTTCTGCACTGTGTACCTACAGAGCTGCCGTGTTCACCTGATGTGTTTTCTGAAATGTTTTTCTTTGTACAGTACTTGATTAGGTTTGCAGAAGGGACTGAAGTGCCTTCTTTGCATTATTTTCAAACATGTGGTTGCTTGAGTGCCCGGATAGTTCCTAGCTAACATGTTTCAGCCTTGTAGCAATTATGTAGTGACAATTAGCATTTCAGATATTTTTGTACATTCCATTGACAGGCTCTGAAGTTTCTATGGAAAATGATGATTATGAGTCCATCAAAATAGCTTATAATTGCTTTCCTACATCTTATTTTTTTTTTTAATGAGAAACTATGATAAAAAGCATCATGGTGCATTACTCAACAGTGCTTTTTTATTCCAAATGCATTTTAATGTCCATCCCCTGAACTTAGGTTGTTATCATTGCATAGGAAAGTGGTGTGTCCTGAGGCTCCTCTTGATCTCGTGACTGATAGTCACCATCAGTGAGAAAAGGTGATCCTGGGTCCTTTGTGCCCCTTGAAGGACACGCTCAGCTCGTGGCTGCACTGCCCCACATTGCTGTGGATCAGCCTTTTTTAGAGCAGAGCCATGAAGAGTTAGAACACTTGTGTGGAGAGCAGAGAATGCATCAGTGTCAGCCCAGACTGCAGCAGCCTCACTCAGCTCTGGGCCCCACGCCAGATTTCACGTGGCTTCATTGCCTCTGCCTTGTAATGGATAATAGCGCTGCTGCGACCTGCTCGGGAGGGCTTCTGCTTCTCAAGTATGGGCTGAAACTCTGCCACAGGGGTAGAGATGCTTTAGATGGTCAGATTCTGTTCCACGAAGCAAAAGTTACTGATTTCTTAACCTTACCTTTATTTTCCTTTACTCAGTATGGATATGGACAGTGGTACAATCCCGGTTTCAAGAAAAAAAAAAAGATTTCATATTGATGAAAAAAAACCCTGCTCAGATGGATGGCGTGGAAAATGATCTGTCTCAAGAACKTTTCAAAGTTTACTTGCTTATGAAACCAGTAATAGTGAATTAATTAAATATGCAATATATATATATATTGCCATATAACCAATTTGCTCTTGCTCTTACTTAGATAAGCTATTTCTTCTTATTTCAAGGTTTCTCTTGTACCTGCCCTCCCAATCAAAATTTATGCCTTCCCACAATTGGGTAGATCATTGATATATATTTATACGTGGTTGGTTTGGTGGGTCCTGGATTAGGGCTCAAACATTTTTTACAAAAGTGGTGAGAATATTCTATGAGAGGCTCTGCAACAATAAGCACAAAGCCTGGCAAAAATCTTCCTAAGTTTTGGTGAGACTGAGATTCGATACTAATAAATACAGTAAATATTTGGATTTCAAAAGAGATAGGAATTATTATTGATAGACGTGTTTAAAGAAAATAGGTTTTCAGAAAGGTGTTCTCTGTGGTGCCTGAACTTCAAAATGCAGAGCTCTGCTCTAAGGGTTAACACAGCCTTGCCAAAATCCCCCCAGATTCCTGGAGGCTGGAGCAGGGAGAGTCTCCTGGTGCAGCCTGGAGCTGCAGCTTCCTGAGGCTGCAGGGAAGGGAGGGGAGGGGAYGGAAAGGGAACACAACTGCTGCTRTCTTCTGCTGGGACRCTGCCMACAGGAAGCAGCTTTTGAATTTTTTTAATTCCTTTGTGGAAGGCTCGACAGTTGCCAACCATCCCAGCCATCTTTCTGGGCAGCACTGTCGTTCTTCCTGGCCGTCTGCAGGAGAGGCTGTGGGGTCTTGGTCTGGATTTTCCTCCTTGGGAAACACGACTAGAAGCTACACCTAACTGTGTTGGACCTCTTCAAGAATATCCATGTTGGGATGTGTGGGCTTATATTTAATTTTAGGCTTTTTTTTTTGCCTTTGATTAAAATTTCCTCAAATTSTTGAGGTGCTCTGCACCATCCAGGCCTCCACAGATGGAGAAAGTGGCCTGGAGTGAGATGCAGAGGATGGAGCTCCCCACAGCAGCTCCTCCCTTCCCTGCAGCATGACARAAGAAATAGATCCTTGGGTGCCCGTAGGCTGGAGCTGTGGTTTATTAAAGTAAATTACTTTTTTTTTCTTTTGAGTTATTTATTATTATGCTTTTGCTCAGTTATCAAATTGGAAGCAAATGGTGGAAGAATTTGCTTTGCATGTAAATGAGAAAGACTGAAACTACTTCTCTTYGCCGTGGCACTTTGTGTACAGTTTCCTTAAGCCCAAATGGCTAATCTTTCCATAATGAACTTGAGGATGTCTTTTCACACGAGTAGCTTCAGTGACTTTAGTAGATTTCATGCATTAATAGGCGAGTGAGATTTTACCTTTGAGAGCACCAAATCCTTTYGGAAAAATCCTATAATGTTTAAGTAGAAAAGAAACCAAAGAATTTATAGATTAATGACTCAAGCCTAAAGAACCTAAGGGAGGGTTTTCATAGATTCTTTGAAACATCTGGTAACATTTTGCTTTAATGTTTTGTTTACGTGGGGTTAATAAACTGAGCAGCAGCAATAAGAATTGTAGGGAAATAAGCAAAGTCTAGGGGAAGAGGCAGTAGAAACCACCCTTATTAGCAGTCTATTAAGAAATTGCAGTTTGTAACACTTTATTAATGTTTTAATGGGCATATTAATAATTATTCCTCTTTACAAAGTATTTAAAAATGGAATTTCCATATAAAGCACGATCATATATCCTGTCACATTTAAGTGCAGGAATAGAAATTTTGTTCTGTGCTTTAGGGTTTGTCCAAGCATCAGTAAAATTGGTTCTCTTTCCWATTGTACCTGCCAAATGCTATCAACCTAACCAAAGGAATGTGGTCGCTCTTGACCCATAGATATATTAAATATATTTTGTATAACACTTTACAATCATGACTTGGGCACATACCCTGTATGTCTGGCTGAGGAGGAGGCAGTCTACCTGCTTTCTGTGTAATTATCAGGTAATAATTATCCAGATAATATCAGATTAAATCAAAAGCTGTAACTCACTTACATGGATCTRCTGTTATAAGTGATACTTTTTATAAGTGGCATTTTTGAAGAATAAACCAGCGCTGCAGCATTTGGCCTTCAGTGGTGACATGAATGGCATATTTCAAAATGGGCGAATGCAAACCAGGAAGAGCAGATCATATTTGAGAAGGCTGTGCTCAGATAAACTTGTTTTTTGGGGRAATTAAGTGTCAGTGATTTATTATTTTGCTCGTGCAACACAGAGCACAGAACTGCACGAGGCTGTTTGGGAAATRTGCACAACTGCCACTGGAAGGGTGGGGCCTTTTCCCCCACTCTGTTACAAGGATGAGCAGATGTTAGGCATCGCTTCACTGTTTTATGATTGAGATTTATAAAGGGCATCAATATGGATTGAGAAGGCTYTAGGTATGTTTTCTGTTACAGGCTGATAAAAGAAATGAACAGCATCTGGAATTTTAAAGAAAACTAAAAACGGCTTMATTTAAAACAGGAGTCATGAGAGCAAAATTAACATGCAGAACGCTGAAAGAATGCATGGATGGTGTTGTTAATGGTTATCAATGTATGGGAACAGRAGAACTTGATTTAGAACTATTGAGTAGGGGAGCAGTACATGAATCACCAGGAAAAAAGGGAGCTGTTGGCTGTACTTCTGAAGTGCAACAATGCAGGCTATATAATGAGAACTTCTTTAAAAGAGTGAAAATTCAAATAACTTACATCTGATACCCTSTCCCTGAGTAATAAATGTGCATGATTCCTACCAAAATTCTGTTCTCATAAGCAGCCAACGAGTACAAGAAAGTATATTGCTAATTTTTCACTCTGTAAYGTTTCTAATCATTAATGGCCTTCATTATTATTCAGTTATTCTGTTTTAGAAAAGCCTGCCAGTTATGCCAAATTATGTAGGGATATATGAGATTCTATGGGTGTTTCTTCACCAGATACTAGAATGATAAGTGACTATTTGTTCTCRCAAGATGAGAAAAATGAATTGTTACAGATTCAGAGCACTTTATGACCAGCCAGTAACATCCCTGGCTCTACCTGCAAACACGAACATTTGAATCACAGGATTATGAAATACAGACTCAAAATGATWTAAAACACTGTTCTGGGTTTTATAGTTTTTCCCCAACTGTTTGGTGGAGTGCCCAAGCAATCTGTGATTAGCTTTGTCATAAAGACTAAATCCGTGGGCTTATTTTTTAAATCTCTCCTACCACTTTCTAACCAGCACAGTTGTTGGAATTCCTTTCTGACATGAATTTTCATTTCCTCGTWCACAAGCACATATCCTGTCAGAATTCTGGGGCCCTGATTTAAATGGTTATCAGTGTCACTGTGGCTCACAGTCATTTTCTGGTGCCAGTTTTCTCCCTGGCTGAGGATGTACCATCCTTATTTGCTTAATAAATGGGCAGTTAAGGGTCTTCATTTTTTATGCTTGCGGCACATTCATGTTTTATTATTATTTTATTCTTTCTATTTATAGATTTTACATTAACATTTGATGAATTTTCCACATAAATGGCAATGCTTGATATAATTCATATCACTCTTAATATGTACAATTTGCATATATTATCCCAAGCAATGACCTAGTAAATGAATTAAATAATCCTTGATAATAAGAATGATGTATCTGAGCCCGTTTAGACAACAAAAGCCAATGCCTCACCAAAGCAGGGCAGTACTGACAAAACACAGGCACCAACTCTGAATATCCTACATATTCTAATTCATTCCAACCTGTGCTGCAAAGACAMAAAAACCTTCAAAGAGTGAACCAGTGTCTGAAATAAGCTAGTTAAGAATAATATTTTCAGTTGTTTTAATGAGCCCAAATGGTGAAGAACAAATCCTCCAATGAGTTGCATGTGGTTTTTATTAATTTCGAGCCTAAAAATGTTAATTATATCAATTATGTAAAAGCAGCAGAGAAAGAATTGTAATTGCTTGCATTGTGCAAGCCACGCTGGGCCCCTGGCTATTCTTCCTTGAGGAGCTGCCACAAAAAAAGCCATTTAAGGAAAAGAGACTTGCACACATTTAGAGTGATGGAGCAGGAGAGTTAAGAGAGACTAGGTAGGTTTCTATTTGTCTGAAATCAGCTTTACCTGATAACCATCACATTACCATCCATTATTCCAGGTAAGTAACCCAGCTCAGAAAGAGGCATCTTCTGAAAAACGGGATCCATTTGGATTGTGTAGCTTCCATAGGATTTGCTGAGGCAAGATAATCATTAAAATTTGTACTATTCCTGCAAGAAACTATCACCATATGACTGGGATATTATTAGGGAAGTATTTATTCCTTTAGTGATCATTCAGTGTTAATATAAATTTACTACGTTATTAAATCTCTCTGTTGTGGTAATGCTTTTGTTTTGCTTTTCTCACTGATTCATACTTGAATTATTGGACTTGATTCTGGTTTCTCACAGATTCTTACTTAGCTTCACAGGAGGTATTTGTGATTTACATTAATTTCATGCTATTGGAATTATTCCCAGCAATTTCATTGTGAGGTTTTTTTCCTGTCCTTACAATTGTTCTTTGCTTTCCCTTTGGCAACTATGGAAATGTTGGGCTTTGCCTAGAGAAATTAATTATTACAGGCTAAACTTCTTTGTTTTGATGGGAAAGAAAGTTGTATGGAAAGCTGTACAATGAAGGCATTATACCTGCACCATATTGAGAAAATGTGTTTGCACATTTATCCCAGTATAATTTTGTTTGGTGAAATAACTTGTTGGGTTTTTATTAAATTGTCGAATTTTCCGACACTACTCTGAACCTTCACAGCTCCTTCAGTGACTGGAAAGACAGATTTATTCATTACAAGTTATATTTGATGGATGTGACAATCTATTTCCCTGGGTGCTCCTGATAAAACTTAAACTAAAAATACAGTCAAGAAAAAATGGGTAATAACTCCTCAGAATTTCAGGGGAACATCCCAAACGCCCTTTGAAAGTCAGCATTTTGGGTGTTTTGTTTCTTTTTTCTGACTAATGCTTAATTCCACATAAAGATCCAGCTCGCTTTTGAATCCAGTTCTCCTCAACCCTCTAGATGAAGAGGCAGCTTCCTCTGGAAAGGAACAATCCCCAGTCTATTTTATAGCAAAGGCAGAAGCTTTCCTACAGCTGAAATCCCCATATGGAGAACACTCGACTGCCAAATTTCTATCTATTAMGTTGAATAAGATCCAGCATATGTGGCTCCCTTGATTGCAATACTGACCGAGATGTGCAAAGAGAAATGTGTTCTTTTAAACAGACAGCTCCTAAGACAATTTGGGCTTGAAGATTTGTAGAATCCAAGTTTCACCTGGATACATGCAATTATCAAGGGAAAAAGACCCTGAGCTCCACCATTTTCTGCTCCTGGTAAGATGCACAGCCAACCAGAGAGCAAAGCAGTTGCTGCATTCTCTGCTAGCCAATTTCTCTAGTTCATTTCAAAGTGTAATTTAAGCCTCTTTTTTTTTTTTTATCCTTCACTATGCCTCTCTGATGACAAAACCAGATTTCTCACTCCTTACTGCTGGTAGGGTACATCCCCTGTTCCATCTACGGGCAAGGCTTATGTTAGACACGTGACACGTGGTCACTGGGGTGCAGGTTGCCCAAATTTGCCACATTATGGACAGTTCACTGCAGAACTGCAAAATCTACCCAAGAAACAGTGGATACCTGCGGGCAGCTGACCTTCACCTCAATTTGAACTTGAGGGATTTGGTTACAGCTGAGTCTATTTGGTCTTCACACACACCTTTGACTGGTCATTTTAGACCCGGCCACTGGGCTGGTCAGCTGTACTTTCTGGAAGAACCTGCCTAGTTTTATTATCTCTGAACCCTTCTCACAAGGTCTTGAGCTGATGGTGAAAGCAGCTCAGAAGCAATGTCTTAAATTAGCATTTAATAGAAGAAATGGAACCAGTTGCAGCAGCAGATTCAGAAAACCTCTATGGTCAGTTAATTGCTGGCTCTGGTTTGGGAGGAGTCCTGCATGTTGGAGTCTGTACACGCCAGTTATGCCAGAGGAACACAGAGTGACCCAAGAAGAGTCAAACAATGAAGATWCAAATAATTGGCAGCTCCACGGTGTCCCCCTGCACCACGTTCCTGTCACTGTGTGTGTCCATTTTGTGGGTATCCAGTGCTGGGTTTGGCAGCTGSTCTCACTCGGGTAACAAACCCTGCCTGGACAGTAGCACCTGAAGGGTTGAAGCTTCCTGTTGATTTTAGGGATTGGTTGGAGTCCTGGAAGACATTGATAGGTGCMTAAGTTCAGATCAGTGTGCCAGATAAGAGCAAAGAGGCTGCCTGAGACTAAGCTGTAGTCAGCAGAACATAAACTGTTCCAATTCCTGACCAGTGCAGAGATGGGGGGACACAATTCTCCTTTACTGCTGCTCCATTTATAGTGTCAGGTTTATGGAAAGTCTTTGAGAGTCAGTGGGATGTGGGCGTTTAACCTGCTTAAGTACTTTTGTAAATCCCTTTGGACATCCACCTAAACTGGTAGGCACAGAGAGCTTTACATTTTCAAAGGCAAAGTAAGGACATTAAGTAATTAATCCCTACAACGTTTCTGTGATCTGTTAGCATCTATATGGATGAGGAGACTGAAATGAAGGATTTAAGGTTGCATGGAGATGCACAGAAATATGGGATCTCTTGATAATCAACCCGTCAGTTATTTCCTTCCTGATATTCTGCCTTACTATTATTTGTAGATGATTAAAGTTGGATCCATAGACTTCCTGCACAAATGAAGTCTCAACTCTGACTCACCTGCCATCCTATTAAGAAAATATAATAGAAAATGAGGACATATCCCATGTGTTTTCTCAGGTTTCAATTGTTTCCAGAGTTCCAGGCAGCATGGAAAAGTGGTTAGTAGTGCACTAACATTGAACAAAATCTTTCACAAACCATGTGTTGCTGAACGATTGCTTTTTGATGTGATGTGCAAAAAACTTYTTTTTCATTTTTCTTCTGTATTTTTTTTTTAATCTGCCTGACTCCCTTGACTGAATCTGTATAATAAGAATATAGGTTTGAAGATTTAGGTACAAAGAGGAGACCAGCAATTATATGCCAGGTTTTTTTTTAAGTAGAGAGGTGATTTGATTAGACAGATGACAGCTGGAAACGAGTTTAGAGCCTCTCTGTATTTCGGACTGGCAGCGTAGCCCCAGCCTGCTGCAGTCTGGTGGTTTGGAGAAGGAATGGAGATAAACAACAACCAGGACTTTATCCCAGTGACTCTGGGGAGTGGCCTGGGGGAGCTCCATGCCTGGAGGGTGGATGATAAGGCCTCTCTGGGAAGGCTGTAAATGAAGATCAATCAATAAATGCAGAGATAAAGGACTGCACCTTCCATGGTGTTCTCCAGCACCCATGGAGAAGTCACTCAGTAACACGTGGAGCTTGTCTGCCCTGCTCTGCCAGGTCACCAGTGTYGTGTGGGGTGTTTATCCTCAGCAGAACATGCCAAGTGGCTGCCTAAACCCTGCAAAATGTGGAGTCAAGGCTGACAAACCCCATGGGCCTCAAAGGTAGATATCAGCCACTGCAGGCACCTGCAGAGATCAAGACCACGGGAGAAATCCTGCTGTGAAATTGTGAGATGCCGAGTAGAGTTGCCATTGCAAACTGGATCAGGAAAAGTGCCCAGTGGTGGGGAGGGACTGTGGCCATTCCTCAGCTTTCAGAGGCGAATCCCAGGTCCAGAAATATCTCCAGTCACTGTACATGCAGTTTTTAAGGACATGGTTGGATCTAAACTGCAATTCATTACCAGCATTTATATTTAAAATKATTAAGCCAAAGACTCTTCAGCAGGGGGGAAATTCAGTTTATCTCCCATTTTTGGGACACCTAACAGATTGAAATAACCAATAAAAAGACTTAGAGAAGGAACATTGGAGTTCAGTATGTGTCCTGTGTAGTCTTGAGCTCAGCTTTAATAAATTAATCAGTGCTGCATGAATATTCATTGGGCAGAGATGTGAGGAGCAGAGCTAGACAGAACTTGGGAAACATATTTGCTAATTTTATTTTCATAAATTATTATAATTTCATAATTTTACTCTCTTTTTCGTTAGCATTTGAGTCTTAAAAATACTTTATGACTAACTATTAACTATTTTATGACTATTAACTCCTGGTAATGCTATTCTTGATCCCTTGGCTTAAGGGGTGCCTTAAACTTTCGGAATGAATTATTTTTTAAAAATTTGTTTGCAAAGCCTTTATTTTCTGGGCAGTGTACATCTAGGAGAGAGTTGCTGTCTTGAAGGATGACATTGGAGACCGGTCTGGTTGTACAGCCCAGTAGTAGCAGAAGCAGAATTGAGTCCAAATCCATTTCTCTATGCACAGGGCCATGCTGTGTTTCCAGTTGGAAAGCTCAGGTTTATTTTTTTCTTATTGATTTTTCTTGGTGTGTTGCATATGTGGTACTATTCCTGGCTGAAACCTGGTCTGAAAGATTCAGGAGGTTTATTTTTCAGCTTTGTSAGTTCTGCTCTTGCTGCTCGTTCAGCCTGGAAAGTCATTTCCCCAAGGATCTGTGGACTAATTTCAGATTCAGAAAGCTTGGATTTCTCCAAAAATTGYTCCCTCTACCTATTTTTCCCAATTCTTATGCTTTCCCCACTTGGACTCACATTTGCCCAGGAGAACCACAGAAAGTTGGCTTTTCCTGAGCCATCTGTGCAGCATAGATAATACTGTCATCGAGACACTTGCAGGATTGCATTGCATTTCATCACCTAGGCAGTGTCTGCTCAGTGTTCATCCTGTGCTGGGCTGTCAGCCCCAGCCACGTGACCTCACTGGACTTTAAACGCTTGCAAAATATCACCAGGAAATAACTTTGTGGTTTTCTCAATGTGGAAGTCCTTTCACAACGTTCAAAGAGCTCAGCAACTTTCAGTTGTGCATCCTAAAAATAATTGTTTAAAAAAACAGAGGTGTGATGACAGGGTATTAATTTGAATTCTTTTTTTTTTTTTTTTTCCAGTGATAGACAATAGTGACTTTCCTGGCTACACTGAAATCAATGGCAGAACTTCCAGTGGCTTTACGATGCTGGAATATACTGGTGTAGTCTTACCTACCTAAATGGTTGAGAGCTAGTAAGAACCAATATAAATTTCTCGAATATTAGTAACATAAATATAAATAAGTTTTACCATAAAAAGTAACATGTAATATCTCTGATTGAGAAAGATCCCTTACTTTCAGTTGTGGGCTCAGATGATCCTAATATTCAAATAAACTGCAGGATTTATAAGCAATGGAGTAGAACTTGGAGAAAGTTATGGCTGCTATCTGAGAGCTGTAACATTTACAAACACTAAATGAACAAACCCATATATTTTTATGYTTGCCATTCCAGACCCATGAAACTTATCTCAAAGGTTACCAGACAAGGGACTGAAAATKATTCTATTACACAATTGCTGCAGGGAGTTGCTGAGCACGGTAATTAATTGCTGGTGTATTCATTTGCGGCAGGAGGAGCAGCAGAAGGAAAATATCTCATTGAATTTGGAATTGTATTTATTCATGTATGCACTGTGGTGTTACAGCACAATTATTATCTGACACATTGGAAGCAGACTTGTGCTCCATTAGTCGCTGGAGCTATGTGCTATTATTGGATGATCTGCTACAAAAATGCACAAAACATTTATTTTGAGCGATGCAGTCAGGATTATAATTGATGCCTCACAGCCTGGCATTCTCCAAACCCAGCCAGAGAAGTAGGAAGCTCAGCTTGGCATCCTCAGCTCCTAAAAAAGCTGTGGTGTCCCCAGGGGCTGATGGCAGCAAAGCTTGGGCTCTTGGATCAGCATCTCCAGCGAGGAGCTCGGGTTTTTTATCTGTCTGGAAGGAGACACGGGGGCAAAGCCAGCCCTGTGCTGCCTTCCAGTTTCCAGTGCAGGGCTGGCACCAATCCACAGGCAGCTGCTCACCCAGCATTCCTGGCTAGAGGAGCATTTCAGCAGCTATATAATGTGTCAGCCAAGAGGAAGCAAGAAGAAAAAGGAAAGTAGAGTTATGAAGTTAAACCCAAGAAAATAAAAATTGCAGGCAGCTGTAGTGTGGCAATGGCTGCTGGTGAGGGTAATAGTTTGTTCAGTGATTGTGCTGCATAGTTTCTCATAAAATCTCACAAATCCTRTTCCAAGACTTTCCCCCTGAATTGTTCATTATTGTTTGCATGGAGCTTGTGAAAGCTGACATGCCAACAGCTCATGGGAAGGTTTCTGCTTTGGACAGCTTCTGAAAAGAGAAAATATGGAGCAAATAGTGACTGCAGGCAGAGCTGTGATGGTGTGCCAGTGTCATCCTCCCAGGAAGGAGGGAAATGCTGGGTGCTTTGCATCCCATGAACCAGTGCTCAGCTGTAACTCCGACCCCACCAAGCTCAGATCTGGAGTGTCGTGGCAGAGCCGAGGTGGGATGTGCACAGACTGACCACATCCAGTGTTGTATCCAGGAAAATATGGAGAATATCCCACCCTGCCACAGAAGGCAGCGGGCACCAGGCTCCTCCCGTGCCCATCTTCCACCAACAGCGTTGTCCCTTTGGGTGATGAAGAACTCATTGTGTCCTCGTGCTGCAAAGAGCAGTGCCCAGCCACGAGGAGCCTCCTGCGTGCCAGCRTTTTGGCTTCTTGAGTAAGGCTGTTTTACCCAAAGGAGCAGGAGAATCAGATTTGGAATTACTATTCCTGAAGATTTTAAAAAATAAACCAACAGCTTCCTCTAGACCTTTTAAACAAACAGGCTAAATGAATGTGAAGTTAACGTCTCCTTCCTCTCAGTCTGATGGAAGCAACAAATGGAAGCGATGACAGGATTATATTACTCTRTTAATATGACAGATTCTAATTTGTGATAAGAAAGGAACCTCATTCACTGCTTTATTACTTTCAGAAATTCTAAAATCAATGCAAGATATGCCATAAACATCATTCTTGGCAGGCACCCATTGAGGTGAACATATAATTCAAAGGTAGCTTGAGCTGAATTCTGACCAATTTAGCAAGTAATAAGCAAGGCGATAAGAACATTAAAAAGAAGAGACAGTAACAGAGTTAGGAACAGATGGTAGTCATAAATAATGTTGAAATAATAATAATATTTTAAATTTATATATGATGCCTTTCAGTCTGGAAAATCCCACAATGCTTTACAAAACTGAATTTTAAACACAAACTTAAACTGGAATGCACCATTTCTGGTGTGAAATATGACAGTTGTTTGAGAGCCCAAGCAATGCCAAGTCGTTTGGGACAAGAAGAGAATAAGAATTTTAGTTCATTGCTGCTGYACTAAAAGCTCCAGTTGAATTTTATTTCTTTCCTCTCTTCCAATCTATTTAATCTATCATCACTGCATCTGGATATTCTGCTGGAACACATCGCTGTTATCCATAAAGAACACTCTCTTGATGATATCAAATGCACTGTTGACTTTATTTATTCAAAACCCTGAATGATCAGCAATTTGGCTTTCTCCAATGCAAAAAAAAAAAAAAAAATTGCATTCTTAGCAAAAATATCTCCCAAGGACAAGTGGCAACAGTAGTTAGCATGTTGTAGTGTCACGTGAAAATCTAAATTCCCATGTCAGTCTAAATTCTGAAACCTTTGTCTTTCCCTGCAGAACATAATTGCTCCATCCAAACTCTTGTGTAGCTCAGGCCAGTTTGARGCTGTCTTCTGATCTCAGATAAACCCAGGCAATCCTTCTGGCTTTAGTGGGATTATGCCAACAYGAGTGAAACTAAAATTTACCCCCCAGTATAGGAGAGCTGATMGGTGCATAAGGCACTGTGTGACGTTTGAAGGCTGCAATGGAAAAGTGCTGGAGGATAAGAGGGAAAAGCCATACCCAGAGTACACACAGCAATGGAAACTATTTCARGCAGCTCCAGCCTCAAATATTCTGTGTAGTCCCTTCACAGGGAGAAAGATGTTACATGATAGCCCAGATATTTGAGTGATTAGGCTCTGTATTGTAGAAACAATATAAAATAGAAAATACTGAATGCTTCTGAGTGATGAATGACACAATCTGTTTGCAGGAATGATGAAAAAAAAGTCAAGAAGTGATGTTGGTTAAAATTAATGCATCTTTAAAGCTTTCCCATTCAAGTCTGTAGGAGACATAGCCTGTGTTTTCCAATTCCCAGCCCACACTTTCAATAATGGCTTCTRCAAGGACTCTGTGTCAGATGAGCTTTACATCAGGCTTGTGGCAGCGGCTCTGGAAATAGTAAAATTACTGTAGGGTACTGGATACCCTGGAATACTGGAGCATTTCTTGAAAATGGGGTRTTTCCTTGGAAAAACAGAAAAAAAAAGGATGGCAGGGCTTTATCTAAAATCACAATATTCAAAAGGTTTCTTAATTTGAGACCTGCCTTTGTGAGACATTGGGCAGTCCCATGTTCATTTGTTATTTTACAACCCAGTGGATTGGCTTCCTGATTCTACTTTTGCAGTTGCGTAAATTTAAGTTTTTATTTAAATAACATGGGATTGCTGACATTGTAGTTGATACTGTGATTCCAGGGCTTTGTGTCACCCATTTCATGGGTGAAGTTGATGCTTGGAAGTTGTTATGGACAGTTCCTGTCCATGAAGGCTYTGGACACCAGTCCTGGTGATCTCAGGCTGCCTCCTGATGGGATTGTCCATGGTCAGGAGTCTGTCACTGTTAGTGACCCTTATCACTGTCCCCATGAAGAGCCCGAGTTTGGAGTGGAGATGGAGGTACAGCACATCTCCACAGCACACACAGGGACACAGAACTGGGACCTTGCATCCTACCCCCAGATCTGTCAGGTTCAGGAAACCCTCTTGTCCTTCTGGGAGTCAGTTTGGGCTCAGAAATGGGGCMGCTGCTTTGATGTGGGGCTGTGTCTGATAACAGTTGTGCTGTGCTGCACGATGCTCACACCAGTCTCCCCTGGCTACACAGACTCCCTTGGGGATTCTAACTTTGAATTATTTTTTTCYTCTCTTTTCACCTGAGCTGAGGCAGGAGGAAGAGAAAGATGTGTTTAGTTTATTCTTGCAGCTGTCTCTGCTCTGCCTTTCAGGTCTGTCATGTGGGAAGATACTCAAGTGCTGAATTTATATGAAAACATAGACTCCAAAAACTTCCATTTTAAAGTGCATTTTAGTCCAGCTTATAAGAAATGGGTCATTCAGTAGCCGGCTTTCTGAGTATTGTGTAAGTTGTGTTTTGTCCACAGCCTTATCTTTTCCACACAGACTTCCAGTTTTTAGGAAACCGGTTCKCAGGTCAGTCTGCAGGTACCTAAATATTTCTGGCTTCTTTAAAACCTCAGCAGCAGCTGGAATTAAGAAGGTCTGAACACTAAACACACACTGCTACTAACTTAATCACTTTATATAAATTCCCTTTGGATGATCTCTTTTGTCTCCCTTCTGGAGGGTGACATTTGTTGTCCCGATGTGTGGTGAGACCACAGTGAACTGGCTGACCACAGTAACTGCTGCACATCTCTCTGCTCACCACAGATTAGGAGCACGGGAGGCATCTCTGGCTTCTCTTTTTTTTTCTTTTTTTTTTCTTTTTTCCTATGTCTTACTTGCAGAATGACTGAAAAAGGACAAGGTTGAGATATTTCCTGAATGTCACATTGTGCCTTGCCCTGCATGGTGCACAGAGGAGGTGGGGAGAGAGGATGAAAAGAKCTGTGGGACAAGCTTGGCTCTTGTGACATGGAACTGCTCAGAAAACAGAGAGTCAGCAGAGATCAGGGCTTCAAAACACTCAGGTTGGAGGAGGCAGGGCTGCCAGCTTTTCCTGCACCAGCCTGTGGAATGCTTGCTGCTCCATATAATTCCTGTTTCTCTCTAGAAAAGTATTTTTTAAATAGGAAAGGCATTCTATAAATATTTCTGTATTTGTTATTTTGCTGGAGTTTATTCAGTATGCTGAGCTAAGATCAATAAAATGAGGAGAAGGAGGGAAAATACCCTRAGATAAAAGAGATTCAGAGAGCTGTGCATTCCAGAATAAACATAGCACTCCTTGACGTGGTACAGGCACTGTTTGTGCCTGGCTTCCCAACAGGGGTTCTTGCACATCCAGTAACTTTGTTTGTGTTTTGTAAATTAGCAGATGGCTCTTTGATACAAAGGAGAATGTGTTCCCACATCAGATCGAGTATCTCTCTTCCTCTCTTTCCCCTCCTCTGGTATTAAACAAATTGTAGAAGACACAACCACAATTGCCAAAATTAAGGCAGAGCTGGAGCAAAGAAATAAAAATGTGTAAGTTAACTGTGAAGTTTAATTAACACCGACTGCAGTAAAGCAAAGAACGTAACTGATACTCAAATTTCCAACGTTTCTGAGCCCCAGGGTATTGCCAGGTTACCCTTTTTCTCTGTTTCTTTTCTGCAGAAGTTGCCTAAATCTCATCATTTCAGGGAATTTCTCAGGAAAGTGTCACTGCTAAGTGGGGGAATAATTCTGTACCTGTCATGTAACCATTTCACAGACTCATAGAATCATTTAGTTTGAAAAAGAMCTTTAACATCATCAAGTCAACCTGTAACCCAGCACTGCCAAGGCCACCACTAAACCATGTCCCCACATTTACACGTCTCTGAAATATCTCCAGGGATGGTGACACAGTCACTTCCCYAGGCAGCCTGGTCCAGTGCTTCACAACTATTTAGGGAAGATATTTCCTCCCAYAWCCAACCTGAACCTCCCCTGCTGCAACTTGGGGCCATTTCCTCTCCTTTTYCTGTTCCCTGCGAGCAGAACCYRACTCCCACCTGGCTGCCCCCTCCTGTCAGGGAGTTATGGAGAGCAAGAAGGTTCCTCCTGAGCYTCCTTTTCTCCAGGCTCCCTCAGGCACTTGTGGTGTTCCAGCCCCTTCCCCAGCTCAGTTTCCCTTCTCTGGAGCTGCTCCAGCCCCTCAGTGCCAGGCTGGAGCCTGTGTCCTTCTCGCTGATGCCTGTAAGTCACGGTGCCTGTTTGCCAGGGCTTGAATTTGGCTGGAGCTTCAAGGCWGTAATGTCAGTAATGTCACAGCAATTAAATGAGACACTCACAGACTACATCTGGCTAAAGCACATTCCCCATTGTTCTAAAAACCCTCTTTCTAATTGCTGCTCGGAAATTTCTTTGGAAATACTGTTGCTGCATTAGTCAGCTCTCTCCTTGTTTGCTTGAACTCTGGTCTATACAGATACCCCGATGATGAATTATTATGTGAACCTTTCTGCTTGTGTGTGTAAACTAAATATATAAGAGAAATGAGTGTTCTCTAGGGCTGGCCTTCACTTTTTGATCTATTTGTACAAGACCTGGCATTATTGGGTCCCAGTCCATGATTGAACTGTACAAGCACAATGGCCCTGCAAATAAATAAATTGCTACCCTGAAGATAAAATTATATTTACTTGCACTTTTCCCTACAGGTCTTTGCACRAGAAATCTTAAATGAAAAAGCCCTTCCTGTGCTATTCCCACATCTTCTACATCCACATCTGGCTCCACTGACCTGAGTGACAATGAAGGATTTGTCACTGGCCCTGATRGGAGTGCTGGGTCCAATAGGGTTTAGAGACAAATAGGTTTAGAACAAATGAGTTAAAGGCTTTGCTCTTCTGAAGCTTTGCCTGACATGGAGCTCACGTCCAAAGGTGGAACAAAGAATGGCTGCTTTTCCCTTGAATGCTGGGTAGTGGTTAAGGGGAAAATTTGCCAAAGAACTTATGGAGGGACTCAAAGGGTAGGATGAAACTAAGATGGATTTAATGCTYATGAACAGCAAGTATTACTCTAAGCAGAGGGGGAAAAAAATAAGGGAAAAATGTGCATTTTATATAGGAAAAATATGTACCATGGAAAAATGCATATCCAATGCTAAACATGGGCACAAGCCCAATACTTCTTATTTTACAATCATTGAGAGAGACTCCATTGACTTCCAGAGGACTTGAATGASATCCAGCTCCAAATCTGGCTTTCTYAGCYCATGAATGATCCTCTTGAAATTAATGATATTTCTTGAACTAGGAAAGAAAGACAGATTTTTGGTTGTGCAACTCTTGCCCTCAACACTTCATCATAGTTGTGATTTGAGAGAGTGCCCTTTCAAGGCAATGCCTGATATTGATATGCATAAATCTACAGTGATTTGTTCTGTTTTCTAAGGATGGGAGTCTTAGGACAAATACAGGGAGAAAGGACAAATACAGGGAGAAAGCTGAACTATCTGGAGAAGTTTAAGGAGTCACCAATCTATTATCTGAATGTTCCCAATGTAATTCAGAGCATGAACAGGAGATAAATCATACATTGGATTAGTTTGCTCATTTTGACTGTTCAGTGACTAATACATCCATGGGCACTCCTCCTTCCTGCTTTGCATTTATCACCTGAGCACAACTGTGTGGGTATTGGTAAAGGGTAAATCAGATCTGGGAAATGGGAACACATCTGTGCACATGGCAGCTCCATGTCCTGACAGTGCTGTGGCTGAGGCAGGTCAGCGACATTCCACGGGATTGTCACAGGGTTTTTGTTTGATGAACATGTAAGGACTTTTCACTGAACACAGGGTGWTCTGAGTTAAAACACTGTTTCTGACTGTTCCTTTGACACACAACTGTGAAACTCATTTTCTGTGACRCAAGATCGTGAACAGTGTAAAATTTACACTTTTTATGAATATTAATTWAATATTTATAATTATTTTAGTCTTGCTTACATACCCCCTTATTTTCTAATACTCAAAACGGCTTTTTAGCAATTAATTTGAATTTTGGTGCTAGCGAGCGGCGTCTCCTATGAAGCCTGTTGCAAACATGGCACATTGTTCTAAATTGCATAATAAATAATCGTCTGGAASGGTGACACATCCAGCAAAATGGCTCTGCTCCCGTTTGACAGGGTGAACGCCTGCGTGCTTTTCAAAGCAACTAGTTTAGCACTCTTCATTTACAGAGAGGGAAGGGAGAGGAGAGAGAAATGCTACTCCGAGAACAGCTTGTCTCATGTTGACCTACTTTCTCCACCAATCTGCGTGCAGCCGGAGCTGCTGTTGTGTTGACACTACATATCCAAGCTAAAGCAAAACCAGCAGAATCCGTGGCCTCAGAGATTGGCTCTAGAGAAGACAAAAGGCCCTTCTGGGTTTGATATCGCTCGTGGATGCGCAGGCACRGCAGGACTGGGATAAAGAGAGCTCATTTTCAAAACTGACTCCTGTGCCTCCCCTTTGCTGTGAGATCTGAAGTAGATTTTGCTCACCTAACGAGGCCATTCCGTGTGTAATCTCAGAGGTGAATTTATGTCTAAAGCAGGTGCTGTTGGTCCAGGGAGGGTCTCCTTATCTGCATGGGAGATGTGGTCACAGTACTAAATTTGCTACTCTTATCAGCGTTTTCTCTCTTGCCAGGAAAATCAGAAAACAAAGGAAAAGGGGTGTGCCTATGAAAATACAGAGATGCCCGTTTTTCATCCCTATCTTTGACTCCCTTTCAGCCTCTAGAGATTATTTGCAGAGGGTAAAAATTAGGATAATTTTAGAGCTCCCCTCATTTCATRCAGAGGGGAGAAGTTCTGTACAGAGTCTGCAGACCAGGGAAAGAAACCCTTTTTTTGTATCTACTAATCCTTGCAAGGGTTAACTTTGTGCTGTTTGGAAATGATTGGATCCTGAGGTTCAATTCATGATCTTTGGGTTGTGTTTTTTTTTACTAGCTATCATTAATTTTTGAGAGGACATAATTTTTGATGCACTTCACATCTACAACTCCTGCTGYCTATGGTGGGAGGAGGTGCTGCTACCTCTTGAGAAATGGGAGTAAAAAAATATGTTGTGTCGATCTGCATCAGTTTTATCATTTCAACCAATGTTTTCACAAAAGCTGATCTGTGCTATACAAAGCAAATACTACTCCTTTGCCCCTGAGAGCTCATGTCCTTTAATGGAAATGAATACAGTTTTATTCTTAGCARCTTCTTGCAGAAACCTCCAGTAATGTGACTTTTCTTCAAAATGTCTTTTTTTATGACTAATTGTAACTTAAAGCAAGAACCCAGTTGATTCTGAGGAGAAAGATGCTAAAACTTTTGTTTCAAAACCATGTCAATTGCTTTACACCATGCTGAAGATTTGTTTTTGTAATCACTTTTTTTTTTTTTAAATCTCCTCTAACAAAGGTATCTMTGATAGGACACTGAAAAGATGTTTCAAGATCCATTTATTTATTTAGGTCCTAAAGAAATTAAGTTGACCTCAGTTTAGTAGAGCAAAATAATGAGACAAATCAGAGCCTTTAAAAATACCTAAATGAGGTCTAGTAGAAACTACTTACTGCTGGGTGAAATGTTACTGGGACTTTCTTGTCCCTTTTCCTGGAACCCTTGGGGRGAATTACAGCACAGTGCAGTGGCACATGAACATGAAGTTCACTAACTTGCCTCGCTCTGTGGCTCTCTCATCCCACAGCATCCTGCCTTTTACRAGCTCTTGTGATCTGCTTTTAAACTGGAGTAAAACAGGCACCACAGGCTGGGCTAAGAGTGCTTGGGTAAATCAGTCCAGAGCACYGAGTGCAGTTATTACACTGAACTTCTTCCCCACAGAGATTTGGGCTTTTTAAAATGCACTTAGTGCAGTGGGTTCTGCTTCTCCCAGGAACACGCAAGTGGGTGAAAGTTTGACATCCATCATTCTGCTGAATCTGTATTTCTGGGGTAGAGGCTCTCCTCTCCTCCCCATTAAGATTTSTCTGCTGACATTGCCTATTGCTAAATGTTTCCTGGCTACCCAAATTTKCCAGCTGATAAGCCATGTAGGCCACTGGGGCAGGAAGCTTTGGGGGCTGTTTTTACTGGCATGCTCCCTGGTTTGGGTTTGCACGAGTCTCCTGCAATGCTGAACCTCACTGCCTTGGAAAACACCTCATAATCCAAAAGTTCTTACGCCTCTAAGCCATGAAATCCAATGGAGAGCTCTTAGGTAGTAAGAACTGCTGTTATTGTAGCCCTCAAAAACTCAGGTGTCTTTTATTGAACTGTCTGAACGTGTTGTCTGATAATTGTTTGGCATAATGTGCTTTGATTCCAGTTAGGCCACAGCAGCTTTCCCATTGGTATCTGCCAGGAATTGGGTAGTCAAAATAATTTTACAATTATGCTTAATCAGCACYGAGCACTTAATGTTTATGTTATTATATGAATGCTCATTGACAAATTAAGGACACATTTTAAAACTCCATTAGAAAAGTCAGTAAATATAAAGCTTTTRTTCATCAGCATGTGGTTTATGATCCTGTAACAGCAATGTTCTACCTTGTCTTTTAKGGCTGTGGACTGGAGGGACATGATGCTTTAGTGACTTCTCAATCAGCAAAGCTCATAGTCTAGTTCCTTCTCGACATTTGATTTGATTGTGGTGGGTTTACTTCTGCTGAAAGCACAATCAATACCTTGTATTTTCAATCCTGTGAAGATAAAGAAGCACATTACATTTTTCAGCATAGTATCACTTCCAGCAGGAATAGAACAAACAAACCTTTCTAGCTGTTTACATGAATAGACTTTCAAGTGTATCCTCTAGTTCCTCTGGGAGGTTAATTTTTAAAACTTACATTATTGCAAGACAAAACTGAATTAGTCGAGTGCTTTTTTTAAAGCAGTGAATGAAACACAGGCTCCCATCCTGCCAAGGTCAATCTGCTGACCAATCCTGGTAGACAACTGGGCTGCACTGCCTAAAAATGCCATGGCCTGCTTGCACTGGGACACCTTGGCTCTTGTCTCAAGCAAAGTTCAGAAGGGCCCTTCCTCCTGCTCAGAGCTCAGAATTGCAAGGGTCCACCATGGAGCTCTGATTTGGGGATGCTGCACACGAGCTGTCCTGTGCTGCCCCTCTGCTCTGCTGAAGCTCTCCTGGGTGCTATGAAATCACAGACCAAACTAAAACCACACCTGGAATGTGTGTGCYGCACCAAAAGTTACTAATTCCTGTTGTCACTCCAGTAAATCTCTTCTTACAACAAGGATGAACCGGGAGTTGCTCCTGCCCAAGAGACCTGTGGGAGAACATCAGTGTCAGAAAGGTTAAGTAACTCAGTCCATAACTGCAGGGAYATGTCTATAATTTCAAATTCTCTGTGCAGCAAAGGAAAACTTTGCGTCAGACCATGTGGCAACAGAATTTGGCCATCCTGTGCAAGTATTGTAGGTGTAAGAGTTTCCCCATTTGGCACAGATGTTCAAGCCAAGGTGATTAGTAAGTCATAAATATAATGCTAGAGTGATCYTTAAAATAAACAACATTCCCTGATTTTAAAATCCCAGGAGATGAGGTTTAATTTCTCTAACAAATCTGGGAATGTTGAATATTTTCCTGCAGTGCCTTATTGATATAACTTGACCTTGCTCAGCATTGGAGCTCCCTGATGGAGRTGTGGGGGGAGGAGGGGTGTGTGGGCACACATGCAAAGTGTTTCTACTATGCCTGTATTCAAATTCTAATTCCATATTCTTGTAAGAACGATCTCACTGGGAACCAGAAATAGCACAGACGGAAAATATCCTCACAAGATGATTGTCACACAAATAAGAGGCGTTTCTCTTTAACCCATTCTCTTATCAGCTGAGCTCTCTGCAGGCTCCTCATCTTCTGCTGCTGCTYTGCTTTAGCCATTGGCCAAGAATCTATTCATAAAAGGCAACAATTTAATGGTAATAAATATCCCTGTGGTTGACAGCATGCCACTAAGCTGGATTTAATGAAGTGTGCTTACCTTGTTTTAACAATATAAAAGTGTTGCTTCAGCCATGGTAATTCGCTGTCTTTGTAACAGGGTGTGTTTGGAGTTTGGGTGAGACTGTTTTTCTGTGTCTTTTCTAGCTTTAAACATCCCCAGCTACATCTTCTTCTGCTCTGTTCCTTTCAATGAGAGCACAAAATGCAGGTATAACCCAAGTTCTCTCTGCCAGTCACAATTTCCTGTACAGAAAGAGAAGGTGAATTAATGGTGATACCTTTATCTATTTTTATTACTGCAGGACCCACAAGCCTTGATTTTGAAAGARACTGGGTTGTGCTAGGCATCACAAACACACAGAATAAAAAGGTTGTGCTTTCAGAAAACCTGTCCTCTATGAACCGGAGGGGAATGGCAGGGCATGCTGGTGGAAGGTGCAAGGAAACCACAAAACAAAATTGTTCAGCACACAAAGCAGGCGAGGAGTTGTCTTTACAGGTASTGGGCAAAGTGGAGTTATGAGGAAGAGAAAASCTGAATTCACTCRTWCAGAGCTCCAGGGAGTGGTGTGACCTGGCAACACCTGCACATCTGAGGTGGAAGCTGATCAATACAGGAACCAGATCCATCAGARAAGGGGCYCATRGGCTGGGGAAGTGCTGTGYTAGAGAAGGGGGAGGTGACAAAGAYRAGAGGTGATCCAATGAACCCCTATTTTAWCCAGGTTGTTCTGGGGGAAGTGCACTCTGTAGAGTGTTAACAGTGGTCTTCAAATGAGCTGATCTGTCAAGGTGGCATTTTACAGTGGTGTGAATTCCTGGGCTTCCATGGTAGATATTCATACAAATAAAAGCTACTGTCCTGTTCTTTTATTTGAATTTGTTTATAGATTATGAAGAAAAGCTGATGGTTGCATATTTACAACACAACAGATGTTCAAAGTTCTCGGGCACATCATCTGCCCAATTGCCCATGGTTTTGTCTATTCCAATTATTTTTTCCCATATGCACACATTGGGTTGCATTCCAGCTCTGAGACAARGCAGGGTTTATTTTTTATTCCTCTCCAGTACTACTGAGGTCCTTTGGGATTCTCACAAGTCCTGTCACATCCCAAAGAGACCTGAAAACTTGCTCATGGCAGTAACCTGTGAGGGAATGGCTGACAGGCTCCCAGTCAGAAGGTCTGGCRATACCTCTGCTATGAAACTTTTCATTTTGGGTGTGATCCTCAGCTTGTCCAGATTGCTTTACTCCAAAAAGCATGCTATACCTTGGATATTCCACCAAGTCTTCCTCATGCAGAACTTGGAAAAAAACAGACCCAGGAAGTTGCTGGGCCAGCTAAAGTGGGTAGGGTACATGGGCAGAGCCTGAGGGCAGGAAGTGTGGGGATGAATGCTGCCCTAGACAAACAAAAATGTTTTTAGTGTCGTAAGCAGCTGAAGCATTGCTGTCCTCCCTCCTTTTTGGTAATGACAACCTTGGATATCTCTGTGAGACAAGGGCTGCAAGTGAGCCTCAGTGCTGAGAGGGATTTGGGGGATACAACTGGCTGAGAAGAGAAGATGCTGCTGAAGCCTGCCTGGTGATCCCTTGGCTCTTCCCAAAGCAGGGCGACCTGTGCCTTCCTGGGATTTGGAAGCAGGGTCCACACGTTCTCCTTG
>NW_026623405.1:855960-901623 GCF_030028575.1 Malurus melanocephalus
CGGAGCTCAGAGCAGCTCCACGAACGCTGCACGGGGCAGGGACAGCACGGGCAGCCCGGAGCAGGGACAGCCCGGAGCAGGGACAGCACAGCCCTGAGCAGGGACAGCACAGCCCGGAGCAGGGACAGCACGGAGCAGGGACAGCACAGCCCGGAGCAGGGACAGCACGGAGCAGGGACAGCACAGCCCGGAGAGGGACAGCACAGCCCTGAGCAGGGACAGCACAGCCCGGAGCAGGGACAGCACAGCCCGGAGCAGGGACAGCACAGCACGGAGCAGGGACAGCCCGGTTTGACACTGGACAGTGGGGCAGGCACGGTGCAGCCAGCCCGGGATGCTCAGCGATGCTGAGAGCAGGGATAGAGGCAGGCACTGAAATACCCTGCTCACATCCTCTGCAGCTCTTAACTATGCTTAAAAAAGTTTTGCTAATATATAGGTTGTATATTGCACCCTCTGAATTAAATGGATTCCTGTGTTATTGGTCTCATATTCTTGCTTACTGCGGTGGAAGATTCTRTCATATCCTCCTGAGTCTCCTCTTTTCCAGACCAAACAAATAGTGAAGAATTCAGCCTTGCCCTATGGGAGGATATTTTCCTCTAAAATGTGTCTGCATTTTTGGTRAAATATGGTGTTCCAGATCTTCCCCTAAGAGAAGTTTCACTAATGCTTAATGAAAGGCAATAATTGCTTTGGGTGTCTGACACGGATCGGTCATATTAATACCTCATTGAATGATCTTTGCTTTTTTTGTTGCAGTGTGTCAGTGTTGAGTCATATTCCACCTGGGGTCCTCCATAACTCCCAGCACTCATTTTGCAGTAYTCTTATTTAATCGGTTATTTCTTATTTTGCATTTGTTCATTTGACTTCTTTTCCTGCTACTTCACACTCGCCTTTGTTGAATGTCTTGACTTGATTTAAGGGTCTTTATTCAATTCATCAAGACTGTTCTGAATTCTAGGAGACAATCTGAAAACAGCCACAACCTTCCTCAGCATCTGCACCTTCTGCACTGTCCTTTCTATGAGCTGAGTCATTTGTGAAATTGCTGAATTGACCTGGATTCAGGACAGATCCTTAGGGGACCTTGCTTTATACATCTTGATACTCTCAGTACCTGTAGGAGGAAAAATTGGTGTTTGAGCATAATCTTTGGCCTTAATTTGGAAAGAGCAAGGCATTAGGGCAGCTCATGTCACCATCTGAAGTGAGGCCTCAGCTTCACAAAACAGGAAAATACAAATGAGCATCATCTGTACAAACTGCCCYGTGCTTTGCCCTGCCCAGCACACAGCACCACGCGCTGCCTCCACTGCCTGGATCCACACTGTGCCTCCAAGGGGGTTATAAATACACCCTCCTTCAGCTGGAGAAGGAAGAAGAGGATGCAGATGGGTGAGAACTGTTCCAGTGCAGCTCGCGCTCTCGCCCGGCGCATAATGAGATCAGAATGCAGGCAGGAATGTGTGGAGGAGTGGAGCTGGCAAGGATTCACCAGCCTGAATTATTCTAAGCCTATTCCATCCCTAATCAAACATTTTATTTTTATTYTTTTTTTTCTTTTTGGTGTGTGSAAAGGTGCTTTATGGAGCTGTTTGTGTTGGGACATAAAAATTCAACCTTTTTTTTTTTACTACAGGAGCAAATTGTAGTTGACAGGATATTGCTCTTTGGGTGAGTTTTTGGTGTTCTGGKCTTCATGTAGTATCCTTTGCTCTGGTTATTTTAGAGCACTTGGCATTTCCCTGCAATGTAGCCAATTTACTGGACGCTGGAAAGTATGAAATTGGATCTTTCAAAGGATCCTGGATMATTTCTGATGCTAATATAAATCTAAAAAAAAAAAAACCAAAAACCAAAACAACCAAACAGAAAAGGGGTGGGCAGAGCCATATCACATGAGTTATCCAGACTTGTTTACATCCTGATTTGCAAAAGATACAGCTTGACCCCAGTGTAACCTTGAAGTCTACACAGGGAGAGGAAGTACTATGTAAATGAGAGCAGCCAAAACAAAACGGGCAGACAGAAACTGAGTGTACAGAACAATCTGGGGAGGCACCCTGCAAACACTTTTGCTAGGGAGAAGAAGTGTGCACAATTTTCAATTTAAAAAAAAAATCTGGGATATAAATGGCTGTGAAAAAAAAACCTTAGCTAAGAAGAAATGGCCACACCCATTTTCCTAGTACAGGAACAGGGTGTTTTCCAGCACCAACCATGCCCTCCCAGGGAAGTCCTGCCTTACTGGGCCTGTTCAGAGTGCCCAGGGGAATGTCTGTGTGCTTTTTGGGGGTTTTAGAGATGACAGCGATGACCTGAGTGCCCTGTCAGGGGACCAAAGCAGCACACACAGCCCAAAAAATTAACGCACACATTTAACAGCAGTGAATGACTGAATGACACCTTGTGTTAGTGTCCCACAGTGGATAAAGAAGGGGGAGAGCAGACCAAAGGCTGTGTATCATCCAGGAATTCCCTTAACCACTGGGGCCATGCAKTTCACTCTCCAGTTCTGCACTGGGACATGTTGGTGTGGCTGACACATGGAGAAACTGAGAAACAGACGTAGAGGAAAAATAATGTCATTTTTGCAGTGAGTTAACAGCTTTCCACTCCACTTAAGTTCTARCCGTCCCTAACTCTGTCCTTCCACTCCTGAAATTGCAGCCATGGCTGAGCCTCTCCACGCTTTTGACASTGGCTGGTATTTTCCTCTCGTGCCTCTCTGGTGCTGTGGTTCAGAGTGGGGCCACCTGAGGACTTCTGTGAAATGATGCATCATCACTTGCAGCTCTTCCACGGGATCTGGTGAGCTCAGAAGTGGCACAAAGGAGGTCAGAGCTGGCACAGCAGAGCTGCAGGTTGGCACAGCAGCACCCGAGCGTGCCTTGTGTCTGACCACAGCCCCACTGTGTGTGGCTGCAGCTTCCTCAGTGCTCAGCCATGGTAGGACAGTGCTTTTCCCTGCCTTGCCATTCAGAATCGATTTTAGGAAAGTGATTCCCATGCAGAGCCCTCTTGGCTCTTGAACCCACAGAAGTGTTAATCTCTGGATTTCAGTCTTGGGATGGAGGATGGGTTGTGAGCAGTGTTTCAAGCACAATTGTTTGGTCTGCTGCAGGCAGAGGCAGAGCCAGGAAGAAGTTTGGCTTGTGGCCAGCAGCATGTTCACAACAGCAAGGTTTCGGCGGCAGCAATGAGGTAAAACAGGCTCAAAAAAGGGAATAACTCTGTGCCTGTGAAATTCATCCTTCCTGAAATCTCCTTGTGTGTCTCCACAGAGGTGTTCCAGCCCTGTGATCACCTCCATGGCCTCCTCTGGGCTCCCTCCAGCAGGTCCTTGTCCTTTGTCTGGCTGTCCCAGAGCTGGGCACATCACTGTGGGTAGGATCTCACCAGAGCAGAGCAGAACAGAGCAGAGCAGAGCAGAGCAGAGCAGAGCAGAGCAGAGCAGAGCAGAGCAGAGCAGAGGGGCAGAATCCTTCCCTCCCCTCTGCTCATGGGGCTTTGGAAGCAGCCCAGGACACAACTGGATTTCTGGGTCACCAGAACATGGTGCTGGGTCATGTTGAGTCTCTCATCAAGCAGCACCCCAATTCCTCCTCCTCCAGGGTGCTGTGAACCCATTCCCCACCCAGGCTGTCCCATCCCAAAGGTGTGATTGTGTCCCAGCCTGCTCCAGCTCTCACCTCCAGCTCTGCTCTGCAGCAGCAGGAAATGTGAAATGAAAGCAAACGTCTCTCTCCAGTGGAGACCACAAGGTTCAGTTAAGTCTGAAAATCTGGCTTTTAATTCATCCTCTCTTCAGATTTTGACCATGTGGGAAATATTTATTCCTGCTTGCACAGAAATKTATGAAATAAATGGGAAATGTAACTTCTTAATATTTAATTTGCGCACTGTTTAAAAGAAATTAGTTCAACCATTGAGCAGTTTAGCAAACCTCCATTAATTTTTATAAGGAAATACTTGCTTGACTTCTTTCTGTGAATTCATACAAAAAGAATAGTTACTAAATCTTCTCCCATCTGTGTGTTTTTGATAAGGATATTGCTAATGTGAACAATCAGAAACTGAATCCTAATTGAATGCTAATATGTTAAGTGTAATGTAGCCTATACTTCATAACAGCTGGATTGTGGAGTTAAAATACTGCAATGACAGTGCCCAGAAGTATTTTGGATAGAAAACTTATTTTCAGATTTTTGAGGCAGCCAGGCAGAATCAGGAACATAATTCAGAATTTGCTCAAGCATTTGGGTGTTTAAGCCATGTCAACCTACAGTGCCTTTGGAAGTCTGTTCTTTCCTTTCCAAAGCATCAGTGAAGAACAGAACTTGTTGCATTCTCTGGGTTTTCAGACAGTGCTGAGGTAATTTATGGTGATAACATTGTCACTGCTGAGCTAAAACCTTTCTTTGAGTCTGTGTCATGAAAAGTGTGATGTTTTCAAATACTGAACGAGTCAATATTTCCCCAATGTTTTTCAGACACAGTATGATAAAGTRGTCTTTCAGATTACTGATTTTGGGTTTGTATTAATCTTTTTCATCACACCTTTATAAGTCAGGCTTTTGTTATTGCTTTCTTTTACTACGCTGAACCAGTAATCTGATCTTACTTTTTCAGACTTAAGCATTGTTCTATAAATACAGCTTTGGGCTAGAAATTATTTTAATTTTTGACAGCCTCCATATGATTTTCATTGTTTGTGCCCACCACTAAATTATCTCAAAACATTGTACCATGGCTAACGGCTAAATTGGGTCTCTCAGAGAAATGTTTAATTCTTAGGCAGCATTTATTCATATATGATTTAATAAGACAGCACAAGCACTAGATGAATATAATTTGAAAAATGAAAGTAGAAGCAGAAAATTGTTTGCTTTCCAGCCAAAAGGGAAGGGAGGATTTTTTTGACTGCCACTTTCTTTGCCTTCCCTGTGGCTCGTGTGGGACCCCAGTAAAGACATAATGGTGGTGATTCAGCTGTGGACAGTGCTCAGAACAACCCCACCAGAKGAGCACTGAGTGCTATTTATTGCACATCATCCTAGGGCTCTTCTGGGAGGGGACTGCCCTGGAAATCAGGGATTTTTGTGGTGCAGCCTGCTCAGCCCCAAATGATGACTGAAATGATGTGATACCTTACAGGAGGCCTGATCTTTTTATCAGATCAGGGTATCTAAACACCCTTAAAAAAGTCAGAAATGAGGAATTCTAATTCTATTGCTGCTTGAGTGTCTTTTCCCATTAATAATTGGTARAGAGGGTGAGTAAAGACTGTGTGAAAAACAAGGACTTGGCCAACACTGCCACGTTGACAGGTCTCCCAGTGGTTCAGGGTCTGCCTGGGCTGGAGCTGGAACTGGAGCAGGAATGCTCTCAGTGTGGGCTGCAGAATCTCTCTGAGATGCCGGGTAAGGACTGTGCTAACATCCTACAGTATAGCCCTTCTTGCTGGTGAGACCTATTCAATGCAAAAAAATCCTAAAAATGATGCTGATGAGGTGCAGGGCAGGGCAGGGCTGTGCTGGGTTTACTTTGCACAGGTGTCCCTCTCTGCCTGTGTTATTATTGATGCTCTATATAAGATCATATAACCCAGTTTTTTATGATTACCCTGTTGAGAAAGGTTTTGAATCTTCYTCTGTGTGTCTTGGTTTATTCTGTAAATGCCCCTGCACTTCTTTCCCRTGATGGTGCATGCCCAGGAGGCTGGGCCAGCTCCACTGCCCCCCTTCCAGCACAAACTCTGTGTTTACCTTTGTGTAGGGGCAGCAGGAGCAGGCAAACCCRTAAAGAATTTAATTAGGTTACGGGTAAGTTTCAAAGCAGATATAAGCCTCTAAAATGTAGCCATAAACAGAGCTTGCCATGGGGCATGTGTGTCCTTATGCTGCTGCTGAGGACACTGCAGAGGCAGCCACTGGCTCCTGTCTGTAATTCCAAGCTTTGTGATCACAGCTCTAAACTCTGCTCTTGATAATTTATATATGCTTTTTTTTTTTTTTTTTTTTTTTCCCTCCCATGAAACAATAAGGTTTCGCTTTTACTTTGTGGACTCCATCTCAAATTTACGCTGACCATTAGTCATACCCTTTAAATGAATCTATAAATAAAATCCAGACTGGAACTCTGCCCCCTCCCGCCTGCCAGTTTACAACATCTACAAAAAAAAAAAATGCTTCTCCAGCAAACTCTTGCTTCTTGCTAAATAGTCTGACTCATGTTTTCTGGTTGGGGAAAAGGGAGTGGCATCCTGCAGGGCTGCAAACCCAGTGCAGCTCCGTGTGACGCAGCGAGTGTGCAGCGTGGAAAGGAAAATMCAGGCTTGGTTTGCTTGGCTTTATGGCTGGAGTGCAAGGAATGGATTCAAAATATGGGTTATAAAGTCATGGTATAACTGAATTTCATGTGTTTATAAAGAAGACCTAAAATGCATTTTATAAAACAAATTCAATGTAGGGCTATTAAAAAAACCACTTAAGTCTGATGACTGAAAAAGCGCAGACACATGGAAATTTTCTTATAGTTTCCAGATTATTTTCATTCCAAGATGTTTGGAATAGCTCCATTTTTATTTTAATTTTTTTGTTTTGTTTGTTGGAGTTGTTCCTACTTAGTAATAATTTCCAAACTTTCTCATAAGCGTGACCAAAATTTTAATATAATTAAATTTAATTAAATATTTAACAACCTCAAAAAAAAAAAAAGGGAAAATCTGTTAATGCATTTTAATGGAAACAAAGTAACATTGGTGAAAATCATCCCTTGGAATTACAGTAATGGCAACTTTTTTTTTTTTATTTTTAGACTTTTTTTTCTTTAATAGATTTTTTTTCTCAAATCTCTTGCTGCAAGAAGATCAGAGCAAGMACAGAGCAGTGTCCTGAGGATGCCTGGGAGATCTGGGGACATCCAGGTGGCTCCAACCTCCCCACCTTGCATCCCACCTTCCTCTTAGACCTGGTTTTATTGCTGGTTTTATTGCTTTGTAACCCCAGTTGTGGAGCTCTTTATGAACCCAGCACACGGTGCTAAAAGTGCAGTGAAATCTTTTRAAGATAACAGGTTTCTCCTCTTGTGAGATGCTGCATATTTTGCCCTGTTCCCCACTGATGGGAACCTGTTTTAAGTAGCMAGGAATCAATTTTCCCCTGGTATTGAGTCACGATGAAGAGAGCATGGTGGAAGTTGTGAGCATCACAACTTTTTTCTTCAGCCTGAGTGCTTAAAAATTCAATATAATAATGAATACATGTGAGATGGTAAAGAATCCCCACAGAAGTTAGGAATAATTTCAAAATTATGGCAATTATGCATTTCCATGCRTGTAGGTATTGTGATCTTGGACTACAGTTGGTCACATTTTTTCCCTGACAGACTGCCTGCCACAATGCACAGSCTGGATGCACAAGGGAGACAGATTAAGATTGCATGTGCAGCTGTAAATGTGACATTTGGAAAGTCTGAAATAGAACAGAACCAGCATTATTTTAATGCAGCTTTTTGTATGCATGCAAATAAGGCTTATGTTCACCTCCCAGGTGCTGGAGACTTTGATATTTGTTGTATTTAGTGGCTCTGTACTTGTCTCTGCTAGAAATGGGGATTTAAAGTGCAGTGGAGRAATGAAGATTGCATTGAGCTAAGGTGTGTTTTGCTGCACTTGAATCAAATTATTGTTGGTTTTTAAGACACATTAATTCATGACAAGTTTTAAAAGACACGTGCTATTGATTGTGTTCTGCCTGAGTAAGAATTTCCCAGTTTTCTCTTCCCTGTGCTCATCTGTAAYGGCCTGTGTGCTGAGCATCACTTTTAGGCAGCACTGCTGTGGGTCCAGCTGTTTGTAAAATTTTCTAGGTTATTCAAAGGATACCAGATTTTCTTTTATTAAAAAAGAACTCATTTTTATAGGCCTTTACAAGTCAAATGCCAAAAATAGAGTTTATAAAACATTCTGTGTGAGCTCACATTATATGAGCATCTTGAGAAGTGACCAGAACCACTTAGACGTGGTGGCATCCAGCTCCTCGATTTGTCTGGCCATGTCTGGGTTACTGAAGATCCCAAATATTTATGCACAAACCATATTTGTGCTGAGGTGGTACACACACATCACTCATTTTGAATTCTGGGCTTTGAGTGGTAAAATAATAAATAAATATCATCCTGTTTTTTTGATAACAGAACACAAAGCTGGACTCGATCATAATGTTTTTGAAGTAATCCATGTTGTAATTATTTCTTTCAAAGTTTTTTTTAAAAGCCATTATGAAAAGCAAAGTCAAAGCCTTACTTACAATCTGCTTAGATAACTTAAGTACAGGAAAAKTGGGGTGGTGGGGTAGTCATGCAGAGGGTTAGAGTTCTGGAAAGGGACWTTTTTTCGGCATTTTTTCTGCTGTTCTTAAATGAATGCCATTGACTTAATGGGAAGAAAAAGTGATGAGGAATGTGGTGACTCCTGGGAAAGCTGAGCTGTTACTCCAGACCACCAGCCCTCAGAGGGGGTTTGCCAAGTATTGGGTGAGCTTGGAAGACATCAGCCTGTCTTGGCATGGGGAAAGGAGAGGTGGAGGAGATGCAGGAACGGTGTTTTGCTGTGTGCTGGACCAGCCAGAGGCAGCTCCTCCAGCTCTTCTTGCTCATTTTCACTGGCCCTGCTAACGMAGCTTTTGCACGGTCTGGAGCAGCCATAAATCTGTGCATGACCTGTTTCTGCTTCCTTGAGAASCTGATACTTCCCCTTTCACATCATTCAGTGCAAATTCAGTCAATATGCACCTTATTCTATGAAATGGGTTGCCAAGGTGTGCATCAAAGCAATTATTTTATTGTTTTGATTGCATTAAAAATAGCACCTGGAATATAAAAAAAAAAAGGCAAATATTTTGCATCCACTACTATCACAACCATTGCTTAATTCCTTAATGAAGATGAAAATGGCTCATTCCACTATGGAAAGGGAAAAGAAAATTGTCTGACCATATGGTGTCATCTCGACACAGGAAGTTTAAAATAGAGTGAAACTGTTTCTCATAGATAYGACAAAAAGCAAAAAGCATTTTACCACAAAGTGATGACTTTTTTGAAGAAGGTGCTCTTTATCCCAGAAACAACATAAGCATGACATGATGTGGCAGTTACCATGGCAACTAATTATTTTTTATTGAACAACAAGAATAAGCACAATAGCTTCACAAACCCCAGCATATCTTGGCAAGCAAGTTAAAATATCCTGGGGCATCATCAGCATGTGCAGTTATCATCTTTATTTTCTTTCTTTCTTTCCTTTTTTTTTTTTCCCTTGAGGTTTGTTTTTTTAAATTTATTTTTTGAATATAAACAAATCTGTTTGATTTTGAGTCAGAAGAGGTGTGTCACTGCTTCATCTGACCTTTTCCTTTACCAAAATCTCCTCCTGACATTGTTGTGCTACTGATGCATCGTGGCCATTTCAGTTACAATGGGCAATGTCCACTGTGGTTTTGYACTGGAATTGATGATCCCACATTTTCAGAAGTTGCCCCAGTAAGGAGTGAAAGGTTGACAATTTAGCTGACAGGAGAACGTGACAAGGAAAACGGAACAGATGGGGCCCTTGAAAATACCATTCTTTGGAAGTATGTGGAATCAATTTAATCCACAATAACAGTACAATGAAGAATCTTATTCTGTAATTATGAGGCTGAAAGAGAGATGGTTTTGATCCAGATATTATTGATTTAGTTGATTGTGGGTAATAAAGTAATTCAGAAATTGTAGTGTCTGGTTCAGGCCTGGCTGAAGTCAACTGCACATTCTTTTATTTAGAGACCCTTTTAATAAATTGGAATGAACTTTAATGAACATCACACTCAATATGTGAGCCAAGGGTGATGTATTGATGTTACCAAAGTTGATGGAACTTTTGCTGTGTTTGCACAGCATTGTCCAGACAGAGAATCAAGGAGAAAGTCCATGACACACTTCTTCATTTAACATCCTGAAGTGTGTCGGTTCGGATAAATTACTTCTGAAATACCAATGTTTGCAACAGCAAATATAGGTGAGTGAAGATTCCCATCTGATGGCAGTTTACATGTGTTTAATTCCATCTATAATTCTCTGTGCTAAATTCATGCTCTCACTCCTGTTATTGCAGACCATCCTGAAGGAAAGCACAATATTAGCTTCAGTAGCAGTATTGCTGCTATAGTTTCAATTATGCATGCAGGCTCATCTGAGGACAGATTATATTTACTGCCAAAGCCAAAACATTTCAGGAATTTTTCCATCTACATTTTGTATATCAGAATGAAAGAAGAAAATCTCCATTTTGGTTCTTCTGTTCAGGGTGACCTTATAACTGAATGTCTCTGGTTTAACTCTAGCCTCAGTTTAGGAAAAAAAACCCCTTCAACCACACATTCAGCCTCAAGTTCAATATTTTGGTTTGGTTCTGAGTCAGTTGTGTTAAACCAGTTAAGGTCAGATTCAGTCTGGAGAGGCTGCAAAATTACAGGATCAAATGACACACGATGTCCTGTGGAACTGAATTGCATTAGAGGTTGCGTAAACACCATTAATATTGCTTAACATTGCTGTGGCATCTGAAGCAGTAAGAAATCAGAGTGAGCATAATGGAGAGTCTCCATGTGTAGTAAAAGTAGCTTTGTGTGATGGAGAAGTGAACAAGACCTGCCAGGAGGGCTCGTGCCTCACAGGAGGTGGTGCTCCAGTCCAGGGGGATCTTGTTCACCAGCCCAGCCTGGGATTAGGGGAAATGGCCTCTGAAAGGGACTGGACAAAATCTCCATTGTCAGGCTGTCACTGTTGGCTGCCTTTTCACTGAAACACAAAAGGGACAATTACTTGTTCACTGCTGTTGAAGATTTAGAGGCTCTGTTTGTAGAGCTGGGAGTGTTGTTTTCAGTGCCGCGCACCAGTTCTGGTGGAGATTAATTAATTTTGCTGATCCAAAAATGTTCCCGAGAAGCTCCATCCAGCTGTGCTACTGAGACTGCCTAAACCATAATTTATGTACTTCTTTGGTTAAGACCAGTAAAGGAATTCACTAATTTTGGTAGTTGGTCCCTCAAAAATCCCCATTTGCTTCTGCTGATGTGGATACAGAGGAGCAACCTCTGGGGAAGGGAAGAGGTGAGATAGTTTGTGAGGTGTTAGAAATCTCAAATCCCTGTAGGATGAGTCACTGGAGCTCCCCACTAGTTTTGTCAGGCACCTGGTTCTTCAGTCAGTCAGCGTGTGTAGGTGGCACTGGGATTCTCTCTGCTTTTGCTAAAAAAACTCAAATCATCTCTTTGTATGAGAAGACTTGGCTGYGTGATCATCAGGGCAGAAGGTGATACTGGGAAATAGTGTTGGCCCAAAAACGAAGATGTTGACAACCTCTCCCCAAAGTAATTTTAAAATTTATGTAAATACTGAAGTTTTCATTCATAAGTAGTTGTATTTTTGTATGGTATCTTGATGAAATGCTGCTTATTAAAAAGCAAAAGTACTTGGTCCTATTATCTGATTTACTATGGAAAAGCTGGAGTGTTAGAAACTGCTCTCAGAAAGATGCCTTGTTCCTTCTAAAAACCATCAGTGGGATGGTGGCCCGTGCAGAAGTACGGGTTTCATTCATGAAATGTGGAGCATTTGGCAGACTGACACAGCAGCCAGGAGAAGTGTCATTCTGGGATAACAGACTATAAACAAGCCTTTGTGGAATTTGCAGTGAGAAGGGATCATTTATTAGAAGGGTACGTGCTTTCCCAAGGTTTTGCATTTTCTTTCTGGCACTCTGTGCAAAGTTCTCCACACACCATGAACAGAGCAATGCCTGGAGGAGCCTCTGGGAGCTGGGATAGTGGGAAACTGGGCTGGGATGATCCCTGTGACTACACGGATACACACCAGCTGAGAATGTAATCCTAACTGTGGATTGACTTGTGGTCATAGCTCAAAAAGAAATTTATTTTTATCATTGAAATAAACCCGTGCAGGCAGGAGATGCCGATGAGTTCACATTCCTCATCCAGCACTCAYGAGGCTGATCCCTATTCATACAGGAAGGCAAGAGAAGCTCTCGAGCAAGTGCAGGTTGTGGGTCACACTGTCATTGACTTCTCCACTTTCCTAACATGATTATATTGCAACCAGGAGTGGGATGCTGACAGYRTTTTTTCATTGCYGCTGTTGGAGGACAAGGACAATGGRCAACAAATTAGAAGTTCAGGGAAAATCAGTTATGTTGTGTTTAAACATCATTTTGAAAGGAAATATAACATGACATAATGTTATAAGGAAACTGATTTGACTGCCCAGGCATCTTTATACCAGTGCAGGCAGCGATGTGGCCTTGGAGGAACAGAATATTATATCATGTTTATGCCTTACTCAATATTCTCTTACAGTATTGTAAGTTTAAAGGTGCTTTTGTTGTCAATGAGAATCACGCCCTGAGAATTTTTTGTTGATGATTTTTTTCAGCATTTTCTCCTCTATTGAATTTCTGGGAATGCACTACACAGTGCTGTGCTACATACAGCTGACTTTGTGACACATCAGTKGCTTGGCTTTGTATTTACCAAAAGAAATACTTGGCTTTATCACACAGGCTTTTGCTGAGAGATTCCATCCTGTAGCTAGGTGACATGAACTTCATATCACTTACAATTAGCATAAGAAAACATTAAAGGGAAAAGAGCATCTGCTGTTTCCTACAGGACCAACAATTATTGAGGCAGAGGTCTATGCTGTAGYTGGATTTGTCAGATGATAAATATTAAGGCATATAGAAAGAGTTATGAAGCTGTGYTCCTAAAAATGTAGGTGGTATGGAGGGAGTTGCAGCTGCAAGGCTGAAAATGGCCTTTCTTCCTGCTACTCTTTTAACCAAAAATACATACAAAAGTGAGTGCATACAAAAGAAGGAAACTCAACAGGAATCATGTAAGTTGTAAGTAAAATAACAATATAGTGCTTCTCAATGATACATATTCCCTTCCCCCTYCCCTCCCAGGCTGGAAATCTTCCTTTACCACAAATTTCCCTGCCATCTGAAGGATTCCAGTTTGGAAGCAGCAGTGAGGGCTGTAGCTGAAGTGTGGCAAAAGACACAGGTGTCAACTTTGGCAAGTAAAGGTTTACATCTGGTCGAAAATTCTGCTGAGYATCACAGCTCAGATCTGCTCTGTTTAAATCACATTATGGATAAGTCTGTACTGGAGTGTAATGGAAAACACCTAAATTAATGCAAACTAGATGSTGATACCCCAGCAGCACTCCAGGATGGAGCCACTCATCACCAAGTCCCCAATAGCTGGCACTGAGCCCCAGGCTGCTGCAAGCAGAGCACTGTGGATGCATTACCCACAGCACTGAGTGTTGATTCTGTAAACTGCATGGCTGCAGGAGCAGTGGCAGTTGTAGGCTGTGTCTTTGACAGTCATGTATTTTCTGAAGCAAAGTCCTCTCCTGAGCAGGGATAGAGGAAAATGTTGATTATCTGTGGAAGAGGCATTTGCTGGCAGAAAAGGAGCTCTTCGYGCTCTTTGACTTAAAAGATTCTCCACCAAAGCCTTCAGTTTTCTTTAGATATCTCTAAAGTAGCCCTTCTGGGCCCATATGTGATGTGAAACCATAGTACCAGTTGTTTCTGATAAAGGCATTGAGTGCCCTGCAGCAAAAGTTGGAGCTGACAGACAAATCTCATGTCGTTAACACTTGCTTTAATTTTCAAGAACAATAATTAGACACTGAGATACTGGGGATGATGACTACTCCAATATGAATAAAGCAGCACAATGAACTGCCTCAACAGCAGGTTTTGAAGCAGTAGTTTTTCCTCCTACCCATTGCCTCCTACTCTGAAGTTTGTAGGAGATCCCGAGCATATTACAGCAAAAGTGTGGAATGCRCTGGCTGCGCTGAGGGAATTTTCTCGCAGGCAGCCAAAGGGYTTTTATTTCCCAAGCACACTTCTGTGGCAACACATGAGGACTGCAGTGAAAGAAAATGTTTTCCCTTTTATCTGAACTTCAGCTGGAGTTCAGAGCAGTGAAAGATGCTGAGCAGTCTCGTGTTAGCCTTGTACAGCACTTGACCCTATGCTTAGGAAGCAAATTTGTGTGCAGTCACTTTGACAGCCGTGGCACTTGTGCATCCACACTTTGCAGCATCTTGGCCACTGCTCTCCCACCAAACTTTGGCACGTGACTGCTTCTGCTGTTGCAGAAATACAGGTAGGAAAACCCACCACAGCTCATCTGGGGTTCATCTGTCACTGAGGAGCCAGCTGAGCATGTGGGAACGAGCTGTTCTCTGCACCAGGACCTGTCACACAGAACAGTGTGAGTGCTGATGCCAGCTCAGGGTCTCTTCAGAGGTCACTCACTGAGCCACTGTCACACCTCTAGTCTTTTCCTGCAGAGTCTTTCTGTGCTGGATATTATATGGGGTTATATTCACATGGGAAGAGATCCCCTTTCCATGAGGCTCCTTAAGAACTAGTCCTAGCAGCCTACACCTGATTAATTTAAAAGGTGATTATCCTAATCTGTAAAACTGTTCTTGGACTGCAGACCTTGCAAGGACAAATGACAGCAGAATTTGATGTGYAAGCTGTAGTTTACAGGTAATACAGAATTAAACTGAAATGTCATTTATGGGACAAGGCCTCAGAGATCCAAAATTCCCAATATTTGCAGGAGCATCATCCATGTGCTGCTCTGTGTGTATGGAGGTGCAGGGCTCATCACCCTTCTCGTCTCTTCATGMCATGCTGAGTGCAGCCCCACTGCAATGATCACATTTAAATTTTGACACCTCCCCTCTGGCCTTGTCCTCACACAGCAATRAGGGATTGCTCCTCCTGCCCGTGCTCAGAGCTGGCTGCTCTGGTGGGTTAAGATGCAAATTCCCCTTTTCAGGCCCACTCTGGGACTGCCCCTTTTTCTGCAGAACACAGCAAACAGCAGTGGGTTCGTAAGGCTTCTTTGAGCCCTTTGCATCTCCTCAGTCTCCTCCGAGCTGAGCAAGAACACAGTGGGGGTTTATGGACTTGGCTGTGCAGAGCTCAAGGTCACACRCAGGGGTTGCTGATTTAATGTTCATTTAGTGTTAATCCTGCAACTCGTTAGAGAACACACAACAGTTGTTGCACATTTTTCAAAGTAAGATATATTTACAATTGCACTCATATAAAAAATACATTACTGCATTCGTTGCCATCTTGAAGTATTAAACATTTAGTGCAAAACACTAAAGGAGGTTATGAAAGGAATCATTAGTGTCCTTGTGGYGCTGAAGCATTTCTTAGCATCTACTATTTTAAGCATTACAAAGGGTCAAGAGAAGAGCTCAGGATCAGCTGTATGCTTAGAATTTTTTTGGCAGGATGGAGATGACTGAACACTTTAGCTAAGAAAGGAAGATGGGAGGGTCAACATGAAAAATTGGAAATGACATATCTGGGCAGCCTTAATGAGACACATGCAGGCATGGGTCAATTCTCTTGATGACATATCAAGCTCAGAATCACATGAATCCAAACCCCAGTGTGTATTGGCTGTGAGTGTGGAGCTTTAARTGAAGTTTAATTGCAGTTTAGCAACTTTCGGAGCACTAAAGAATAAGGCAGCAGCTCATATCATTCTGTAAACCTGGAATGGACTAACCAAATGAGTAAGTACTTCATATTARTRTTTTCATATTTATAATATAGGAATGTGCATGTGAAYGTGTGTTTTTATGTKTACATGCACCTATACCCATGGCTGTGTAGTCATTTCTGAAATATCTGCAAATTATTCAACAACATCATTTTATTRGATCAGCTCTGCCTCTCTGGGTTTYTTATAGGACATRTCTGGGTTTTTTATAGGACAACAATAACTTGCAAAAACAATCCGAGAGCATAAAAATGCAAAGATATGTACAAACAAACAGAAGAAGAAGAAGACATATGCTTTGGTCAATTCACTTACACCTTTATTCACACCTTTGATGAAAATAGGCAAAAGAGAGTGAGAACAGAAACGTAAACTCTTGGAGGCTGCAATTGTAGTTAATACCCATGAAATCCTCCCATTTCAGTGCCTAGTAAAATGTTATAGGCTACTGTGGGTTTTGTCGTCAGTGGATTTTATAGACCCTCTTAATGCTGTGCAAACCTTTTACAATTAATAAGCAATTATCAGCCTGTTAAGGAGGTTGCACAACACTGCAGACTTTGACAGTTTACTCATTTTGTAGACAAATGTGTTGTCAGCCATTGGGTGTAGCTCCTAGAGAGATTTCTTTGGAGATGACAACAAATCAGTACTYGGAAGAGTGAAATTCACCCCGTTATTGATGAAGATTAAAAACCAAACCAAATCTACCAGTGATCAGAAGGTGCATCTGCTCTTTGAAAGGCATAGTTTAGTGCTCCTGAAATTCAAACAACATCACTCATGTGATCTTTGGAATCAATATTACAATAAAAATTGTCATTTCTGCCACTGCTGCATTGAGTAATTAAAAGTCATTCATTTTAAGGGGTTCCACTGGCAATGTAGGATCGATGTGCATTGATATGTTTTCTCTAATCAATAATGTGGACAATAGTCAATCTTCTTGGCTGATAAGCACATCTACAAGTTAAAATCAGATTATTTWCTATTAGTTCTAGTGTATACAATATCACTTTTTACAGAAAGTAGGTCCATATCTGAAGAAAGATAATAATAAAAGCATTAGAAAGAGAGGCAGGTTGAGTCAATGTATTTGTTATTTCTTTTGCTAAGGATAAATTTTGCAGGGCAGTAGCAGATCTTCCCTTACAGGCTCCAAGCAATAGAGCAATTACTAGAAAAGAGTGGCTCTTGTGTCATTCAGAAAGAAAATAACAGCAAATGAAAAAAAGCAGTGGGAAACTCCATGTTGGGAAAAACACCTTGTGCTGTTGATTCAGTGAAGTGTTTCCTTCATGCTCTTATGGAGATAYGTTTATTCTGGGAACATCATTCCCYAAARTGCCAAAAACCCCTCTGCAGCCCTGCCAGGGCAGGACAGGCAGGCTCTGCTGTGGCCATCAGCAGTTTCTGGGGGTGCAGAGYCCAGCCTGTCTGCCCAGCTGAGCAGCAGCTTGTGGGGCTCTTGGTGAATTCCCCCACCCCRCAGTCAGATTGGAAACACCTCCAGTTGTTCTTGGCAGTTCAGAGTGTCCCTTGGCTGAAGCTGTGAGTCTGTTCTGCTCCTGATTCCTCCCCTGACCAGCCTGCCCAGGCTTTGCTGTCCCTCTTTGATCCCTCCTGCAAATCCTGCTTGCTGTACCTGCACCCGAGTTTGCCAACCCTTCCCTTGGCTTCCCAGCACGCTCTCTACTTACCCTTCAGCTCCATATTTTTGAGTTTCTTGGCCCAAAATCTGATCATTCCTGTTTAAAAATATCTAGGATTCCTTCCCYGTTGTACACATACATCCACATTTTCAGTAGAAAACCTTCATTTGAAGGTTGGACTTGACGATCTTGGAGGTCTTTGCCAACCTTAATGATTCTATATGGTAAAATGGGCAAGGAAAACACACAAAAGAGCAGGGAATGAGTTGAAACAGCATCACCCCCACATCTTGCAGTGRGGAGGATTTATCACCCAGCACAGTGAATGTCTCCCACAGCAATCAGAAAACTTGGCCACTGTTTCAAGGGACACACAAGTGAAGTGTGGGACCTGTGCTGGCGTTGCCCACAGCTGGCTGTTGGTGTCTGTCTACCTGAGCACCACTGGAAGAGCAGAATGAGCTGGTTCTTGGGAAGATTGTCCTTGGCTGGCACTAAATGACAGAGAGCTCTCAGGAGGGTGTTCTTGTCTCCACACACAATTAGTACGGGGCAGATTTGCTTAATGTGAATCCAGCTTGGCTGCATCCCTACGGCAGCCAACTCTCCCACTGGTTTTATGCTCTGAGGAGCTGCATTTCTACAGCCCTTAAAATGGTGTTTATGGAAATGTGTGGTTTTGGCGCTGAAAGTCTCAATCTTAATTCTTACGAGTTCCTTCCAATTTGAGACATTCCGTAGCTCCAGGATCCCTGGCACTGGCCAGGATGGCAGCTGTAGCAGGGGACTGCAGCAGGGCTGTGCTCCATGCTCGTGGAGCAGGGCAGTGGCAGTCAGAAGAGGTGACCTGCCATGTGTGACACCAGATGTGTGACAATAACCAGTGACTGCGGCTGAAATGAGTCATCCGTAAGCGRAGGGCTTGATGTGGTAAATTCTAAAGGTATAAGCTAGAGGAAAAACATGTTCCCTGTAGACACAAATTAAGATATTTTACTCTRGCTCTGTGTCACTGTTGTTGTTTTTGTTTTTTACTCGGGCAAGAGACTGTTCTGACTCAGACTTTAATTTGCGAGCGCGTTTCCAATTCCCCTGGTGATCGTAGCATAGCGCATATAAATAGATTCTTACTACGAAGCAGAATGCCAACATGTAACCCAAATCCTTGCATTTAGGCTTTACATCTCATTTCTAGATGTTCACTTTCCCAAGATGCATTTTTTCTTAATGGAATAACTTCACAGCCCTGCCCAATAATTCTGAYGTTAAATAAATCTAAAGAACTTCTYATGTATGCTGAATGCAGTGGTTCTAGAGAATGACATTTGGATTTGGTTGAAGTTTTATAATACAAAACAATAACTTARAGCTAAAAAAATCTTAGAAGTTAAGGAAAATGTAGTACTTTGAAATGTAATTAGATTACATACCAGTAAAATGCCAGTGCTATATTACATTCTGGAATTAAGTTTACTGGATTTACCAGCATGAACTGGAAYTGCACGGCCCAGCTTCAGAGACGGGTCGAGATGCAATTTAAAGCTCTGGAGGATTAAGTGCAGTGGTTTCAAATCCTGTCACTCCCACTGTCCCAACCCYGCCTCTCCAGGCACCCAGGTGCCACCCGTGGTGGTTCAAGTGCCCYCCTGAGCAATAAAATGTGCCAGCTCAAGCATAACTCCATCCCATCAGGCTGACATCAACCTCTGGCAGAAGGATGAGGCAGAGACCCAGAAACACTGTTCTCTTAAACTGCCATTCCTAAATCCACTAGAGCCTGACTCACAAAGATCTTTTATCTTCCTCTGCCCTCAGGAAGGCATCAAAGCACATGTAGGATGAGGACCTGAACATATGGATGCTTTGGCCTGTGCAGGTCAGACTCAGATTGAACAGATATGTCAAGAGATAAGAATTTTGTGGATGAAGTGTGAAGCAGCTTTCTGAATCCAATGATCCTGATGAATGCTTTTCAATGGATAGCAGTGTTTTTTAATCTTATCTTGTGATTTTTTTTTTTTTTAAATTCACTATGAAATCCTCCAGAAAGAAAAGAAAACATAGGTTTTTGTGCAAAGCCACCTGCATATATTTGAAAGTGAGGTCATAATTATCCATACTTATTCATACCGTAAGAAGTAGTTAGTGCTTCATCGAGGCAAATATTTGAGCTTATCAGTCTATTAAAGTTTTTTTTTTAATCAGGATAAACTGGGTTCATAAATATCTTACTGAGAAAAAAGAAAAATTCTTGCCAGGGACTGGGGAAACTGAATTGTAAGTGTTCAGGGTAACACTTCTATGAAACTAACAGATAAGGAACATTGAAAAACTCAGAGTCAAGAGTAAATGAAAAAATCGATGGCTTAATCTGAAAACCATTTTTGTGAGTTAGAATTAGACCAGATTCTTCTGTCTTTGGCTTTACAGTACTACCAACCTTCACACTTTTATCAGTGTGTGATATGAGTGTGGAAGCTCATTCTTTACTTAAAAATCTTACCTTTTATTTCAGAAAACAGATCTAYGGCTGGATAAAAAAAGCTTTTAAATATGACCAGTGTTTATACAAATGTAGAACCATGATAAAACTAAACCAGCCACATATTTTTAGTAATGCACTAATTCATATCAAAACCTTATTATTAAGTGAACAMGACCAAGATACCGTCAGTTATCCCCAAGAGTTATGTTCAGGTKTTGCTGATGCCTTTATCAAAATATAWAAAAAGCAAAAATCTTTTGGCATCACTGTTACCAAATCATGTTTAATATCTGGAGAAGCTGAGCATGAGTTGTAAATCTAAATGTAGCCTGTGATTTGTAGTCAAGGTGAAGGAAAGTGGAGATTTTAAGGTACACAGCAACCAAAACAGGTGAGCGTGAGATCAAAGTCCACCTGAAGAAGASGAAATAGAAACTCCTGTGAGATCCCCAACCAATGTGAATGGCAAGAGCAGAATGAGGGCAAGGCCAAAGAGAGACACCCGTGACATTTCCAAGTTAATCTCATGATTCTGAGGGGTTTGYTTTGTGATTCTTTGTGGGTGATTTGTGGTTTGTGTACATGACAGTGCTATACTTATGAGACAAGTTACATTGTCCTCCAAGTAAATATATGTGTAAATTTTCTTAGGGGATTACACTAAGCATTACACAATAGTTTATTTCAACAACAGCTAGAACAGCTCCCCATACAGAAACTATTCTCTTAGAATAATGGCCCTTTATTGTATTTGCCTCAGATTGGTTTGGAAGCAGCCAGAGATTTCTTGTGTCTAAATATTTTTGTCACTGCTTGTTTTCTGTGTGGTGTAACATGTCTGGAAGATTAATGCTTATCTGCAGAATGTCCATTATMAATTTTAAATCTGAATGGCATGTGCACAACAATTTGTCCCTGCCTATGGCAGCAGATTGTCAGGCAGGATTATAAAGTATTGCACTGTCTTCCATGGTAAAAGCTATTCTACTGCTTAGGTGAAATTATTTGATTAGTTCAGGAAACTAATAGTTCATAAATAATTGAAGTCTAAACTCAACCCTTCAATTGGATAAGGTTCAACATCATGAGGGATTGTATATGCTTCAGTTTTGTTGCTGAGGGCTTGAAAATATACTGTGTAGATATCAAAGAGCTGTCAAGCAAGATTTCTAACAGGTTGAGTGTGTTGAGAAAAGAGTTAGTTAAAGTCTAAGCATGAGTGATCATGTTTGCATAGTAACACAGAGATTATTGCACTGCTGGACTGTGAGGGGATGACTGATGTTGTGCTGAGCTAATAATGCTTATGAAGCTCGAGAAAATGTACAGCACAAATTATTTTTCTCTCCTGAAAATGACATTTGAAGTCTACTCGGTGGAACTGAATTGGTTCCCACGTGAAGCCCTGCGGGGAGAAAAACACATGCCAAAGGCAGACTGGAGGGAAGAGTGGCTGTTTGCAAATGTGCTACTGCTCCTCAGCTCRGCTTTCAGCACCCACTGGAGCTGGGTGGATGGGAGGATGCTGAGGGTTCTGCTTGKTGGGTCTTCAGGGCATCTGTTTGGCATTTCTGATCTGGACTGAAAAGAGAGGTTTCTTGTCACTSAAACACGGGTGAGCTTTGAAGGTCAATGTGCCTTGGTTGGAAAATTCTGGCGAAGAAGAGAGGAACTCCTAATGAAGATGAGTCAAACTTGGGTCCTTATTGTCTTGGAAAGGTGGGGAGAATCATTATTCTCTTGGAAAGGTGGGGGAATCATTGTTCTCTTGGAAACGTGGGGAGAACAATTCCCATGGACTTGCTGCATGCATGTTCTATCTGTAAGCTAGGACAAGGGCTTTATTATTTCTTTAATGACTGATGTAAGTGTATTTTGGGAAGGCAGGTCTGGGCATATTGTGTGCAAACTCTGAGATTATGGGGGGTAGATAGAAATTACTAATTTCAGATGTATTTTTTTAATGTTGGAGTTGTAGCTGTGTCCTGGGATCGAATCAAGCAGAAGCTTCTGGTGTTCTTTTCCAGAATGGCATGCAAAGTTCTGAGATTTTGAAAATAACTAAAATTATTTGGGATGTAGAATATGTCCCACATACATTTATAATCCAGACATTGTTAGTGAGAGTAGAGAAAATTCTGGATGCAAAGCATTTATATAACTGAATTGCCAATGACATGTGGGATTCTACAAAGAAACCACCCAGGTGTCATCAGAGAAAAGTTTTGAAATGCCTGGTGTTTTGAGGCCCATCTGGTGTCCTCACAAGAGCTGATTCCTTGACTGCAGATGTCTAGTGGCTAAAGCATGACTTTGAACCTTTCAGAGAGGAGAGAGAACTTTCACCTCCTGAATTTTGGTTTTGAGAGTGTAGTTTCAGTCAAGAATACTTCAGGAGACAACCATATGGGAGAGTCATAACATCCCAGAGAATTGAGTTGGGTGCAGATGTTCTTGGCACGTTGCTGCGCTCGGAGCCTTTAATTCTATCCCAGAGCTGGAGAGGCATTGCAGGAACTTCCCAATAACCTGTATCAGAAAATTTATTTCATATAGAGTTGTAAGTACTCGGTAGGGCTCTAGTTTTGGATAGCCTTAAAACCTGACCTTTAAGAGGTGCTATTCCAGACGCCTTCAGTGATTGTCCCTCTGGAAAACTTCATTCCTGCATCTTTACAGTCCTGCACCTTGTGATCACCTAATTTATTTTGGTGGAATTTGAACTCTACTCTTACCATTTATTTGTGTGGGTTTCTGGTTGTTTGCTTTCTGTGTTTTCTTGGTAAATCCTGCCTTGGTAAACTGCCTTCTTACCTCCAAGAATTTTTCCGTGCTCTCACACCTGCCTTTGAGTAACAATTGCTCCTTAACCTTCTGAAAACAAAGATTTTCAAGACACAATTATTACTGAGCATTTATATTTTCCCCCTTGGCATTTGATTTATCTTTGTATTCTTCTTRGGTAATTTGAAAAATCTCTTCACGGTATATTTTAGGTTTAATGGTATTTTTTCTTACAATTTCTTCCACTCTTAATTAAAAATTCTAGATGGTGATAACAAATAATGAGGAAAATCAATATCAAGTTGAACTATTTTAAGTTCATTAGTACACATTCAGTTAGCTACTCTGTATTATGGATGAAGAACAAAAATATTTATTCAGAGTAAAGGTACTTCAGTGAAAGGAAGATTTCGTTTTTAATATCTCAAAAGAAATTTGTGCAATTTTCACTTTTTTTTTCCATTATGCCAAGTGTATGCCAATTTTTCTGGAGTCAGAACAAGCCATTCCTACTGCCCCTTGCTCACTCCCAGATAAAGCAGCAGACAATCAAGCCTTTCCTCCACTGCACATTTAGTGTGCCAAAAATATTGCCTACTTGCAAACACAAGTGTCTTCAGAAGGATTATTCSTGAAGGAAAAATGAAATAGTGGTGCCTATTAAAACACATTTAATGGAAACTGCAAGCAATGGAATAAGACTTAATTTTGTTTTCAAGTTCTGGCCTGGAGCCTCCCTTCTGTTGTTTTTCTCCTGGACTGTACATGTAGAAAGAGGAATGCAGCAAGGATTTACCCTCAGCCTGGGTTTCTTCATCCCATTTCAGATGAGAAGGTAAGACCATCATCACGATGCCAGAGCCTTTGTGTGGTGTGGGAAGGCCAAAATAGGAGATAAAGGGTGTTAAATATCCCATATCTGTGCCTGGAGCAGCGAGTGGGATTTGGGATGTGGCTTTAAGGTTGTGTTAGAGGAAGGGGAGCAGCTGCAGAGACAAAGCTCTGCCTGCAGCGTGGCTGAGCTCTCCTTTGGGAGAAACCATCATCCTTCACCTGCAGTTTGCCCACTGAGATCTGCTCCTCCACCGACCCTGGGAAACAGAAACAGCCATGGGGCACTCGGAGGGAAGGGTGAAAACCAGCAGGGCAAAAGTAAGCCTTGTTTTCCCCCAAATGTTGCCATTGAAACCTTGTTAAAGCAGGCAAACTCTGTCCTGAATCTGTATCAGAAAAATGCAAGTTAGGTAATGCTTTGGAAGGGCTGTGAGGAATTCTGTTTTGGAGCTCTCTGTGAGTAACTCAGCGGGATCAGATGCTGTATCTCYGTGTGATAACATACTGCCGGTGTCCAGAGAGGTATTTTTGCCCAGAACTAAGCTGCCAGGAAGTCTGAAGGAGAATACCCTTCCAAATGGTGCAGGATTTTGTTATTAGTTCGYACAGATCTGCACAGAAAATGAGCACTGTGTCCCTGTTCTGAGGGCCTGCATCACGATTTATTTTTACAAGAATCAACTACCTGATGCATAAATAAAAAACAGACAAATCCTCACTTGGAAAAGGCGTTGCACAAACATAGTTTAAAATAAACAGCTATTTTTTCAGGAACAAGAGCAGCAATAGGAAAAGTTGTTGCCCTCTCTGTGCACATCAACATGAAATATTCTAAACATTGTAAGTAAGCAGGAGGTTCTATTTTGCTCAACAATCAGAGAATGGATAACTTGATATATAGAGGAGTGGACAAGCATCTCAGAAAGTGGCTTCTGATCACCCATAAATGCTTTATAACCTGCCCAGTGCAAGGACTATCAGTGTGCACCTTGATAGCTGCAGTGGGAAGCGTGCACCCTCCCTGCCAAACCCATCTGTGTGCTGCTCACTGATAGCAAAGATGAATGTCAATGACTTACCCTCTGCACAATCTGATCTGGGCAGGGCTTCAGCCAGCAACTGCCAGCCACGAGCGATCTGCTCACACCAGGCTGCAGCACTGCAGCCCTTTTTTACCCTGCCAATAATTACTGTAAATTAATAGAACTATTACCATGTGAGAAATCACTTTGAACCCAAGCTATGGCATTTTAGAAAGGCCAAATTTGAATAGCATGCATAATCAGTTTGGCTGATTAATTAGTTAATACTGATATAAAGGAAGAATGTGATGGACCTGCTTTCCATTGATTCCAAGACCCTTTTATATCAGTTTTTTGCTTAAAGTTGTTAAAAACCAGTCAAAGCATTTCTCTGTGTTTTCATACAGCTGCCATTCTTCAGCATGTTAAACAAGTATTATAAAAATATCTGCAAATACTGATTCAGGTTCAGCTCCATGTTTTGAGTTCCCTGCCATGARTAAAACTGAAATGTGAAATCGAGATGCCCTTGGAAAGCTCTTGCACACTCAAGTGCTTGTGGAGATGGAGTTGTAACTKTGCACAAATACTGATGGGGAAAGARTTGTACTTGTGTGCTTGAAGGTGTGCCAAGGTTCCTGTCTCCTTGTGAACTTGCCTGGGTGAATTTTAATGCTGTGCTTCCAAAAACCACATGAAAATTTTGTCTTTAGGTTTGCTTTCCATGAATATAGTATTTGCATTTGGAAACAGACTCTAAAGAYGAGCCAAGTGTATTACAGAGCTCTCTCCAGCTGCGTGGTATAATAACATCTTGGTTGTTGTAATAGTCAGAGTTAATGAGGGACTTAGAGAAAAGTTCAAGGTATTAATAAATAACACTTAGATTTATCAGTCTTTGGTTATTTCCAATTCTGAAATAAATGAGTTGCACAGAGTGAGATAAATGCTGATTTATTTTTGGAATTATAATGTGTTACAATTCAAGATCAGATTAGGGTCAATTTACACTAAGTCTGCTTTGAAACTATTATATAAGCRAGCCAGAGTAGGTCACTATGTCCTGCTCTGCATACAAAAAGCTCCCAGACTCAGTGGCTATAAATAAAGATCAAGCTAAACCAGACAAGCAGCTTGAGTCTAATATTGGGAAGATCATTTTGTGCTACCTTCTGTAAATAATTACGCTGGAGTCCAAGCGAGAAGGGAGAACACGCTATCATCTGGTGTGYGCCACGCACAGAGAGGGAGCAAGAWTRTGTTTTGGCATTAATATCAGCATTAATAAATAACCATTCCTAGCTCTTAGTAAACTCCAAGACTAAAATATGAGCCAGAAGAGTGGGTGATGTTCAGTTTTTATTTACCCRTCCGCTTACCTATCATATCTTGTGTTGCAGTGTCAGAAGACAAAATAACATGGCAGGGTTTATTTGTGAGATGCTGTTGCCCTAGTTACCAGCCTCATATCAGGGTTAAGGTTGACAGTGTGGGCTCATTCCTTAATCTCAGCTCAGGTTGCTCACAAGGGAAGAGGCTTTAATGTTAACTGAGCCTGTCTTTGGCTTGGGGAGTTAGGCCTTTAACAATGCACYGGGGAGTATTTCTTCTTTGCGGCTGTCACAGCCTGTCTGGGGAATGGCAAAGGGAATCGTGGCGTGGGGGAGGGCAGACCCCGCTCCTGTGGAGCTTATTAAATTATGGAGGAGGGGATTATTGGTGGGAGCAGGGCTGTGGGCTCAGGCAGCCATCGGAGGAGCCCTTTGTGTGTCAGGCTGGCAGAGGACAGGTTTTTGTTACAAAGCAGGCAGCTCGGATAGGATTGCTCCGTGGTGGGTGCCGTATGGCCCTGGAGGGTTTTCTCTGCAGTTGCAGTAACAGAAGAAGGTGCAGAGTTTGGCTTGGGATGGCAGGTGTATGCAAATACATTCTGCTTCCTTTGAAGTGCTGAAGAAAAGGATGAATTGATATGAGCTGGTCCCACTGCCAGCTCTGCCGGTCAGGAAYGGTTCAGGCTAAAATTGTCACCCTGAGTAGTCACCTGCCCTGCTGGAATTAACTCTGTAACTCTGGAATTAATTSTCTTAGCTCTCTTAGAAAAGCTAGCTCCTTTTTCTGTGCACAGTTCTCTGCAAGAACAGAAACGCTTCTTACATGCCACCCAAAATCTGGGGTAATCCAAGACATCCAAGTATGTTGCTGACACACTTGAGTGTCTGCTCTTGACCTGCCATGAGATGTCATTTAGGGGCCTGACCTGGATGACTTTCTTAATATCACCCTGGTTTTATCAGCCTCATCCCTGAAACAACTGAAAAATGTTGTATTCTTTAAAGCTTGGCAAGGGGGAACAAATCCCAACAAAACCCCTCTTCTCTTGTGGTAGCCTAGTGACTGAGCCACAGTCAGGCTGCTGGAGCTCATGTTTGAGTACCTCCTGTGCCTGGGGAAGTTGGGATTTGTGTMTCACCTTCCCTAAGTATTAAAGTTATTAAGCTATACCATGTTGGAGGGGACAGTATTGAAATTTTATTGAGAAAGGAAAAAAGCTAAATTTTAGGGGCAAATTGTCTTATTGGTGGGGAAAGGCATAAGAATGGTTAGAAAGCATTCTTTCCCTGCTGAGCTGGTACAAGGGATGCTTTGTATTCTCATCTGTGAAGTTATTCATTCTCATGGAGCAATAACCTCAGCCTGTAGCTAAACATGTGAGACACCAACCTTTAGGTGGTGTTTGAATACCTGAAAGAATCCACAGTCGTTCCCTCAGCTCATCAAAATGCCTTATTAGTTTTCCCTTGAGCAATTTATTTTCCTCGCCCACTGTTTCTTGTTTCCAGCCATCCATTACAGGGAGGACAGTGTGGATATGTGTGTGCTATCATGACAGGTTTTTCATACTTTTCACTGTTCTGTAAAGATAGTGCCATGAACAAATCACTTCAAGATAAGACCCTCSGTGCTTGATATCACTTAGCCAGAGACCTATACATCATCAGAACAGTTGCTTTTTATAGAATCTTTTCCATATGCTGGTTTTAACCGTGGATTGAAGSTGTGTGCAGGGAACAGACTGGGGGCTGCACATGAAAGGAGACAAACCTCTGCCTGAGATCTGTGCACTCCATGCTTGACTTTCCTCATCTCTCTTCCTTAGCATATTWTTTGAGTTTACACATCAAGATAAGGTTTCTTCTAACTGCCAGTCAGGCAAACTTAACCTGGAATCTGATAATTAACTTAGGTTCTGCTCCATACATCAGCGACCCCCATGATCAATACTGGGGTGAGAACGGGAGTTGTTGCTGTTTTTGCAAAGGATGCTTGGGCCAGACTGGTGCATAGTGGGTGTTACTCAGCTGTATTTGCTCCAGCTGCCCAGCCCYGCTTTGGCAGTTTGCTTTTGCAGATTAAGGATCTGATCTGCAGGAGATATAAATCAACAGAGCTCTATTGAGAAGAATAGAAGATCTTTCTGTTTCTTCCCCATATGTTCACAGAAGAGTTTTCACCCTTTTCCTTCTGTTTCTGCTCTTTTTTTGTAAAAGACCTAAAGCAGGAGGTCYCWTCYGTGCCAGGGCTGTGAGCTGAAGGGKGRTCAGMATGCAGAAACTTTGGATGGTGCCACTGGTACACACAAGCCATAGCAGATACGCATCAGCTCTGCTAATGAGCTGTGTGCAGTCACAGTGGCTGGACACGGAACAGCACATACATTTCTTAAGATGTACTCTAAAAATCAATACTTAATGCCTGTCTGGCAAAGAGAGAGCAGCAGCAGCTCCAGGTTGGCAGAGCTGAAGGAGCTGAGCAGCCACAGTGGATATGGAGATGAGGGTTGGTTCTTAGGAGCAGGAGGGATGCATTTGGCCCAGTGTGATTTACTTTGCATGCTCCTAAATGCACTTTCCAGGCTGTTCCTATCGAGATGATTTATAATTGTTGCAGATGGTGCCTGGGCTAATCTCTGATGAGAACTCTCTTAAGCTTCTGACAAATTTGAATCTGCAGCCGTGCATCACGTCAGGAGTGTTGAGGCATCCCTCTAACATGCTACAGAARGACAAACCACAGTGGCCATGGGTGRACAGAACAGAATCTGATTGAACATGTAACAGTTTATTAATATAAAAAATTGAAGTGCTTCCTATTTTACTTATTAAGAGGAAACATAATTATTGACTAGTATTATCTTGCCATAAGAGTTTTCTTACCTAATTGGTGTTAATAGACCACCAGTTAATGGGGTAGACAACAGAAAGGGACAGAGCCAGGAATTGTCAAAATGTAAAACATAAAATGAGGCAGTTGGCAACAGAAGTAGCACCTCCCTAAGACCAGAATAAAACCTGACCACTGAGTGACTGTCATGGGAGAAGATCTCTGTATTTTGACCCAGTACAAAACCTTATCAAGATAGCAAGCASACTGCTTACTGCAGAAAAGATCTGTGGTTTTCCTCCAGAAGTAGGTGGTCACAACCCACCRACTGTAAATATTCTCCCTGGACTCTCTTAAGCAGCAGGAATCAAACAGATGAAATTCTGCCTACTTCAAGCTCTAATGAATGTCTGAGCAATATTAAGCCAGTAATTGACTTGTACTGCAGGTCAATGAAGAAGTGAAATCTGCAGTTAATGTCTCTGAACTGCATCTTGCTGGAAGCCTTCACCAGGCCAGGATACTCAGTGGAGGCTGTGCTATYGCTGAGCAGCCACCAAAAATAAAGAGTTTCATTCATTTTAATATGACTACATTGCTCTGGACACACAAACAACATCTGGCAAATGGTGCCCTAGCAGTTACATGGATGACAGCCCATTTACTATTTYGTATCTAATAAACATTGAGAAAATATCTGAACAGATCCATAACTGTTCCTAGTGGGGCTCATCCTAAATTTAATGTAAGGTTTTGTTAATAGATGTGAAATGGTGGCTTGGATCTTCTGTTCTGGTGTAAATTCCTCACTGTGGATGTTTCTTTCAACCCTAACGACACCAGAATTATTTGTGTCTCATTTGGAGAAGTTTGCTGCTCCATCTAGCAGAAGACATCAGTGACACCAGTTATCTGGCCGATACATTGATCCCACTAATACCCRTGGTAGTTCACAGTCAGAGCAGTGTGAAGATAATTTGATCTTTTTTTTTGCCTTGGGATTCTATTTCTTTCATGGCTTCCTTTCCAAAGTCCTTTTGCTCCTATTACCGCTTTTTATCCATCTTTTTTCTGGATAAGAGAAATAGTGGACATTAGGAAATTGTTTCTACACTGCTTCTTCAGTGCTGCACTCATCTATGGCTCAGATGAGAACTCTGAGATCCTGAGTCAGGGAATTAGAGTGACAGGAACCTTTCTTCCTGATGCTGCATTGGGGACAGACCTTGTACTGAACTCGAGYAGAATGTGTGGTTTGGGTTAAATGCATATTAAAGACTGACCTCTGTTTTAATTGCAGCAATTCTGAGAAACACCTCTGAGGAATTCTGGTTTCTTAACAGATCTTCAAGGAGCAGTTCTCTCTCTATTCAGGAACATTCTCATCTCCTTTGTGCTGTAGTAAATGCAGAGCAGTGGAAGATGGGTTTATAGAGGAGCATCTGCTACCAGATTCTGGCTCRTCAAATGCTTAAAACTCCTGCAATATTTGGATGTTCATAAGCAAAGCGTTTTTGAAAGAGCCACATCTGGAACACACCTGTYTTTGCCAAGCTGGCTAAATCTCCTTCCCAGGGATTTTGTGGTGGCATTTCAGGTGACAGTTTGTCTCTATTTCAGTCACTTTATTTTCTGCCTCATGCTTGAGGAGATGGGATTTTGTCATTTCAGTTCACCTTCTTTTCTGGTCTCTGAAAATGAGTTCCCAGACCAATTGTCCCTGGATGCAGAGGATCGTGACGCTGCTTCCATATTGTCCTGGCCATCTGTCTCTTCTCTGTGGCGCTTTTCCAGGCAAGAAGAGGTTCTTTTTTCATTTCATGGAGCAGAAGAGTCCTGACACAAGGGGAGCCCACATGGATCCTCACTGATGGACACATTTCATGGTCAGAGCTGAAGTCTCGTGGTACAAACTCTGATTCATTCAGATCCCTGTTCACATGAGAATGTCTAAGTGATTTTGCAAGAGTGCTAATTGCATACACAAGCACAGACCCAGATGTGTATTCCTGATCAGATATCAAGCTGTAAATGCCCAGTGTATCTATTTTAAATATTTGCAACTAGCAGCTCCCAAGTAACTACAGATCAAGAATTATCTGTTGGAGGTATTTGGCAAATAATTTTAAATAATGAACACAGCTAAGATGATCATGATCTACTTGCCAATGGCACTTGCAGACAAGTGCAACTGCAATGAATTATTCAGCCAATTCTATTAAAAATKATGTATTTTTCTTAGAACTATAATTAATGATCCGTAACAGTAAGTAGGAGACACACTAACAAAGGTCTATTCTGTGCTGCTTATGAAAGATTTAAATGAAATGCAGTTAGTTTGGAAACCACAGGCCCTGGTTCAGAATTGTCTGCTCTGTTTATTGACAGCGACTTCTGCTGCTTGTTTACTGCAATTTACTTAGAGCCTAAGTTACACATGACTATCTTCTAAATGTGATGCTAGGCTGACATCTGTCAAGTTTAAAAAGTCATAATGGGTGCAATTAGTCATTGAGATGATCCAAAGGCAAAAGGATTGGTCTGACAACAAACCTGCATAGTCTTGTTTAAAGATGTAACAGTTTATAAAGAGAATTTTGGGTGGGTTCTACCTGCTCAGATGTGAGATGATTTTATTGCCTTAAAGGCTGGCAGAAGCCAGGAAGAAGTGAACTGGTGGTCATGGAAACAGTTATCAAAATAATATCAATTAACCAAGCCAAATACAATGTTTATGCCCTTCTTTCCTTGCTGCAAAGGAGCAATAAGTTTAAACTCTCAGCTATTTGTGTCAGAAACCTAATTTCTCATGGGCTTATAAAGCAGTTTCAAGCCACACCAAGCTGCTATTGCCTTGCAAGCCCTCAGYTCTAATGCTAATTAAYATTCCTCTAACTTCCTTTCCGTTTWAAAAAGCAGTTCAAAATAAAACTTCTTGGATGTCTCAGATGCTTTKAAAATTTTAATTTAAGGAAAAAACCCATGCATAAAAGCCTTGTTTTCAAGCCATTCAGGCTTGAGGCAGCTCCTAATGGAGTCAGAGACCAAATATTCTCTRAGTTTAATGAGTGGATGTCAGCAAGCCACCAACTTGCCCGTGGTGGCTTGGACAGCTTTGGGYGAGGAGGGGGTCACAGCAGTTACATTTGGGTGTCTTCCCACAGTTTGTGGAAGTCTGGTCAGCCACCCTCCTCACACCTGGCTTTGTTTMGGGATGTCCTCTATGCAGCCTCTAATCATGTGGATGTTACACTTCCAGGGGAACCTTCTGCAAAYTCAGATKGCTGGGCGTTGTTTCAGAAGAAAAYCCKGGTCAGAGGCAGGGATATTTCCTGCTGGAATGAGCTTTGTGCTGGAATTGTATTCTTTATGGATATTAATGTCTGTATTTTTGAAGTCTGTGATAAAGGAATTTGTTGAAAAGGATTTAGTTGATGTAYTGACTATTACCTGTTCTATTTTTAGTGTGTATTCCTGTGTGGAGAATTTTTCTCTTCATTTTCCCTTTTCACACACTCTGCTACGCATCCGAATAGCCAAAGTCAAATGCTCTAAAAAAGCCAGAGAGCAAAATCTGAACTAAATGCACCAAAGTGATGTGGCAAGCAAAACAAAGAACATAATAATGAGAGTGATCAGTCAAGTTAAAAAGGTAAAAATGGACAACCCAGCCAAGAGCTGAGGAGACCATAAATATAGAAAGGGAAATACATCCAATCTGGATGRTGTAGAAAGAGAAGTTGTGAACATTTACCTTAGAACAGTGATTGCAAGTTTAATGGAAATATGGCCAGCAATAGAAGCATGTATTTTTATTTGTGGAGTTACAAGAACTCACCCACTCCATCATCAAATCATTGTTAAATCAGTAATTTGTAGTCTAGAACTAAGAAAAATGGCTTTTAGAAGATTTTAACTGAATTTATCCATTATGAAGTCTTTGCATTATTTCACTGAACGTGTAAAACATAATTCAAAAATAATTTAGAGAAATAACTTCCAGTGARAGGCCAACGTGTGTTCTCCTAGGCAGAGAGTGACTATGAGAAGATAATTATACATTAATATCCTGCTGAGATTATTTTGTACCACTGGAAAAGAGCATTATTTACAGAGTTTTCTAACAGGAGTGATAACACATGTGTAATGATGGTGTAGAAAAGTTTTAACACATCCAACTGGCCTAAACTGAAGATGCAGAATTAAACCAGGAATGGCTTTTTGCCTATAAAATTTCAAGTYCAAAATTTAGTCAGGTTTTCAAAACCTCAGAGAAAAACGCTAAAACAGATTCAAAAACTTGGGCTTTAAGGTCACGCAGGTGCTTTTGAAAACTTTTTCTGGCTCATGTTACGAATGTCTTCCAGACAGTAGAGAACTGATCTGGTGTTAGTAAGTGCAATTCAGYAACATGTGCAGCATATATTTAACTTAGTTAAAATTTCTTGTGCTGCTAAATAAATAGTGAGACATTAAAAGATAACCTGGGTGTACAGTTCAAGGAKCCAAGGGTAGGACTAAGGGTCTGGTGAGGTGGTGGTAACAAGGTGCAAGAGTTAGGTCTGGAAATGTGGAATATGGAAGTGCCAAGGAGAGCAGTAAGACCCAAGCACAGCGTGATGCTGCAGATGATCACATCTACAATGAGTATTGCTCATGTTTAGTCATTCTGCACTGAACAATAACCTGCATTGTTGGGATTTTCTGTGGTGACTTCTGTTGGGACGTGTTTTTGAACTCAGAGTTTATAMTATGAGTAAACTGGTTTTATACCGTAGTCATGGGAACTCTCAGTCTTCAAGCTCTTTGTGTAATGCATAATATATTATGAGAATATTCACAAAGATTTCTTGTGTGCTGTAATATTAACAATTTCCCACATGTGGGATTCATATTTATCCCTCTGTATATTGAAGGATAGCATAAGTAGATGATATCTATTGCACAGCAAACCCACATACTCTAATGTAGTATTTGTTAAAATTATTTCCAGAGCATGTGGAATACAGGCAATAAAAAAACCCTGCTGATCTCCTAACACTAATGAAATAAAGAAGTGTTATTCATTACCCACCGGGAGAATTTATAAACAAACTCCACATTTAATTCCATAATGGCAGCACATGGAAGCCTGCACCCAGAGGCTGACGGGGCGTGTGCCAAGGCTGGCCATGGTGTGCCTTGTGCTCTGTCTGGAGATCCTGGTGTGAGAAGCTTTAAACTACAGACAGGCCCTGAAATATCCTGTAGACAGCACTAGGCACCAGCAGCTGCAGTCTCTGCTTCTTGGACGTATTTTCAAATCCCAGCTTGCCAAAGTATCAGTTTCTGATCAAGATAATGCAGTGTGCAGCCCTGGWGTTTAATTGTTTCTGCAGCAGAGACCGAATCCCCGACTCACAACTGAGTGGGTGTGCAAGGGGCACAGTGCATCCGATGTGGGATTCTGTGCTGAGTGAGGGATGAGGTCTGGGCTGTTCACTGCAAATCCAGACCCCTGTGGTGGTGAATCAGGAGTGTTGTTTGTTCCACGGATGTTCAGCTGTGCTCAAGGAGCCGAGGATGGTACATGGGTGAGCGATACTTCAAGCCGAGTTGCCAGCAGTCAGTGGGTGAAGAAGGAAAAATGAGTCTTAGGAGTTTTCCCAATTCCTGGAAGGGCAGCATGGTATCTATCCACCTCTCCTTTCTTAGCACACTCAGCCCCTCTTCAATTTATCACCCATATAGGGGCTTTATGGAGAAGAGTTGCACTTACAGAATTTTACCTGGGCACTGTGAACCAACACAGACCCTTCGAAAYAACAGAATTCGAATAACAATAGTCAGAATGACGAAGTGTAACTGGAGAAAGAGTCTTTTGCAAAGTATTATGCTGGGCTTCTTGTACAATTTTAGAGTCAGTTTTTATGCCTTTTATGTTGCTTGAAGCACACCCCACCATGCGTCAGATAACAGCACATAAACATTCATTTCTTTCTCTGAATTTAGGATGACTGCAAAGTGTCCTGGACTTTTTAAGAAAATCTTTTGGAAGTTTATTGTTGGATGGGATACAGCTCCTGAATGACTAACAGATTATGCTGATGTCTGTTGRTAATAACTTTTGTAGATCTGTAAATCACTGTGACTTTTATAAGACCTCCTACCTCTGTTGTAAATTTGTTCCTGCAGATACTTCACCCTGACCGCGTTTTCCAAAGCTGGCACTGCTTTCGGAGCTGTCATAAATGAATATAATCCATGCAGTGTGTGTGGGTGCCTGTGTGTTTGCATTATCCATACTCTGAAATATCCCACAGATAAAGGGTCCCATTAACTTACACTTGTCTGTGCCTCATACTGACATTGTTCAAACTCATCATGAAGCTGGGCTGCAGAAAAAAAAAACCACATAAACTTGACCCTGCTTGTTTTACAGCAGCTTCCGTGGATGCAGGACTCCATGTAGATGCTCTCGGTGAAAGGCTCTGCAAAAATGGGGCTTTTTGGTTTGATTGGGACATTTATATAGGAGAGAAGCTATAAGTAAGCATGATCTACAAGAATCTCTATTTCCACAGCTTTTATTGGCGAAGGTCTCTTGTGTTGATGCACACGTTCACAGGTTTGTCACCACTGACAAAGTCACACCACCATCCGTACCTCATTGAAATTTCACTAGCTGGAAATTCCTGGTTTTGATGTGGCAGAGGGGAGCGTTTTCCCATTAATGGTTTGGCATTCTTTGAAGATTAACAATGCAATTACACCACCAAATGGGGTTTCATAGGGGGATGTCTGAAGAATAGGCCTGGATTGCATTTATCAGACACGTTTCCATGCGTGGATCTGTTTCTGTGCATAACAAAAGTGCTCCTGCTGTCAGCAGTTGTGCTTAGATGATATCACTGGCTTATGAAAAACAAGGTCTGTTTGGCACAGGTGGATAAATGCCCTTGCAAATCTCGCAGTGCTGATCCAAAGAGGAGGCTCTGAGCATGCAGTTGCACTCCCTCGCTTAAACAGCTCTTTACCAGGAGAGCAGCGTCAGGCATTTTCTGTACTGTTACGAAATCTTGCCATGGGGAAATCAGTCATAGCTCAGATGAGACCAATTACTTCATGGCAGAGATTAATCCTGAGTGCAGCAATGGTGGGGAATGGAGGGTGGGATGATGCTTTCTGCTTAAAGTTGAGTGCAACTGTCAGTGACTGAGGAAGGAATGGCAGTTTTGTGGTTTTATCGCAGGGTTTCGGTTGCTGCAATGTGCTGTTTGGGAGTCAAAAGAAGGAAGGGGCCTTTGAAGGCTTTTGGGATGCTGTGAATGTCGTAGTGGATGGCAAGYGAGCTCATTTAGAGAGCAGCAGCGTTTCCCTGCTGATTTCTTGATCTGAAGGACGMGGAGCACAGCGAAGGCCGTTCAGCTGCCTGCCATCTAATGGCCAGAGCAGAGAGCAAACCAGCCTGGCTTCAGCTGCGTGCTCCCTGTCACTGGGGATTCTTGAGCTAAATTCACTGCAAAATCAAAGGAAATGCAAGCTTTTGCTTGCAGGTTTATGTGCGTTACACTGAGGCTTTTGTTATCATTAAAAAATGGTGCGATGCCACTGTAGAAAACTGCCAAAAACTAAGACAGAAATCCCACCTTTGCCTGCAATATATTGTTTCTAAGCATTATATAGCTGATAGCAAATATCAGTCTGTGTTATGAATAAAAATGAATAATTTGAGACTTTTAAAATTTCCTTTATTTGCTTATTGAGCAATAATCCTGTTATTTTTCTTTTCCCATGCTCTCCCCTGCGCTGCCACTGTCCCCCACCATTCCTTTATTATAACGAGCAATATATAAGATCTGCCACTGCTGGGGAGTGTTTAGCACAGCCATGCCTCTTCCTCCCGGGCAGACCACGGTGGCACCTGCAATAACTGACACCAGCTCACCAGAAAGTGCTGCAGGTAAATCTCGGCTGGAATAACAAAGAAGAGATGGGGAGATGTTCCCCTTTAATATCCGCTCCATCTTCCTTATCTATATTAGAAACGGCTGTCAATAAGGGTGTCTGGCTAGAGCTGAAATTATGAAGCACCTTCTAGATTCCTTTATCTCCCCAAGCAACATTAATACTTATAAGTATTAAAGGATGCTGGGTGAAGGAAAGAGCAGGGTTTGTCTGAGCTGGTGTGTTTGTTTAGGAAATATGCCTTTTAATTTCTTAATGTTGTTTGAAATGCCTTCCTCTGCTCTAAGAAAACATCCACTTTTGTTATTCTTTGGGAAACAGAAGCTGAAGATTGCAAGCTCACTCACAAAAGCCCCRATTTGGATATGCTAATGTTAATTTAAGCATTCGGTCGCCGAATTTTTGTGTAAGGATATTGTTTTGTAGTGTGCACATTTCATATTTGTATGTCCATTATTCCCCGTGCTTATCTGACCGACAGGCACTGAGTAAATATTGTCTTTGAATTTGATCTCTAGAAGTCAAAAAAGACACTGCAAAATGGAAATTCTTCTTCCTAAACATGGATCTCCTTTTTCCTCTACCTTTCTCTGGAAATTCACTGAACGTACTTCCTCAGACAAAAGTCTTACAAATTTTTTGGTGGGGGTTTCAACCTAAGTACCACCAAAACACAGCAATTTCTAACATGGAATCTGTCCGAAGTAATGATGTGTGTGAATAAATTCCTCTCCCCTTGTAGMTCAGCTTATTTTGAATGCAAATGGTGCAAGTAAACATTACCTCCTTCAGCAGGAAATGGTGATCAGTGGAACATTTAAAAATAAATTTCTGAGTAATAAAACTGTGACTATAGGAAAAAATTTCATGCCTTATCTTACAGAATATCAGCAGGGGAGGGAAAATGGGTGAAAAACTTGACTAGGAGTTGCTGAAAACAGGATCTGATGTCTGTARAATGTGCTTTCTGATGTTCTAACCCAAAGCAGAAGGTGAAATGTGCTGAGACACYGTGGGTGTGAGGTGCACAAAAACCTGGTAAAACATCCCCATTTTGCAAAGAGAAATCTATCCATTAGCTACCTATCATAGTGCTGACTGATTGGCATATTGGAAGGAAACTCACAGGCTTTTCTCACTTGAAAGTATAAACTCCTTACAGAAATTTACTGGATCCCAGAGTTTTCCTTCCATGTTTGAAAATCACTTTACATTGTTTCATTTTCATTGCTAACGGATGCATCCCTTGTCCTTCTCTGCAGTCATCCTCACTGACTGAGCTGTGGAGTTCATATATRTATTAAAAAAATCAAAGAAAGCTGAACCTTTGCTTCTCTCTCCATGACATCTGAGGTGCTTCAGTACAACGTTCTTCTCTGCATTCCTRTAGTGCCTTGAAAATGCAAAATACCATTGAGTACACCTTTTTTTTAAATTATGAGCTATATTGTAGGAAACCTTCCTAGCCTTGACCTCTACTTGCTTTGCTCCTCACAACCATGGCCTTTGAACAATTTTTTGTAAACCTATTGCCAGCTGGTAGCTCATACTCATGCCCAATGTCTTTTGGGCAGTTGTTGTCTTGCCCAATATCTTTTAAAAGAAGGCAATGGAAGGATGTCAGGGTTTCTCCCTGCTTAGACTCAATGATGGTATCTCTCCTGTATTATTTTAATTGCTTTAGATAGAAGCAATTTCACTGAAATCAACGGGGCAGAGCCAGGGCAACAAGAAGGATGCTCAGGTCAAAGTCAGTCATGGCAATTTTGGAAAAGCAGGGGAATATTCTTTACCACAGCACCTCCCAAAACAACCTGGAAAGCTGAGAGCTGCAGCTGTGGCAGGTAAAACCCACACCCTTCTTGTTATTCATTCACTTTGGAGAATTTTGACTTTAATCACTGTTGCTCTTAAAAATAGTGCATCCAGGTCAATGTGACTGTTGAAAATTCTTCAGAAATAAATTCTGAGTGCTTTCTTTATTATTTGAGGATAATTTGCAGAGATGGTGAAAATTGTCTGTGTTTGGACTGGCCCATTTTCTGCTTGCTTGCATCCTGAAGGAGAATTAACCTTATTTTCTCTCAAATTGTCCACAAAGCTCAAGGAATCATCAGATCTCCCCGTGGCCTTTACTTTCCTGCTAGCTGCTGCATTTTTTATAGGGGTCTGTTTCTAATCCCTTTGTTTCCCCAAAGACRAATGTCCTGAAATTCAGAGAGTTTCAAATCAGTGCCATGATCTGAACAAATACGTGATGTACCTTTGCTATTATGCTTAATTAACTTAGGACATTCTAGGCCTTCTCTCCGAGCATCACTCTTCCTTTCTCCCATGGATGCTGTGAAGTCCTGCAGTGAACCTTGTTGTTATGACCTAATTTTTCTACAAACCGAGAGATTTAATTTGTTCAGRTGCCAGGCGAAAGGAACACAAACTTGGAATTCTCCTGGTTATTCTAATTTAGCTGCCAGGGATTTGGAAAAAAAAAATCAATAGGGGAATTATCTTGCTGTCTCTAGATTGTGACTTAAAAAATTAAAACATGATTAAAAGGATGACATGGACTTGCTCTTGAAGGTCTCTTCCAACCTAGAGATTCTGTGATTCTGAGTCTATTCAGTCAGTGAACTGAGTCTATTCAGGAAAACTGGGTTTTTCTGTTGGTCCACCCTAAAATTTGTATCCTGCTGAGTTGAGATGGTGGAGCTGGGATTGATTGCTCCTCCTAGAGAAACACTCTGGTTTTGAAAGTGTCCAGCAGTGTCTGTGTGTCCGGCAGTGTCCGTGTGTGAAAGGAACTCATTTGTGAGCAGTGCTTGACCCATCTGCTTAAGGCCTTTTTTTCACAGAAAGACCACTTTTCAGTAAAATGATTTAATGTCTTTAATTTTAATGATCTGGCGGAAGTATCTTTTTGAGTGCTTTATCAAGCTGCAGCAATCATCAGCTGCTTAATAAATATTGGATTAAAGTCTGTAAAGGGAACAAACACATGTATTGGAAAGACAAAAATAAAAGGACATTGCGAGATACTGAGCTTTYCTCTTTGCAGGGCACTGCTGTGTTCCTTGGGCTGAAGGACATTTTTCAGTGATTCTGAAAATTGTAACAGCAATATTATTTTTGACAAAAGAAAAGTGCAACAAGGGTTGTAATTCTGGCAGTTTTCCGAACTTACACAGTGAAACCTCCACTGAATTGAATGCTGTTAGAAAAAAACACAGAAACAAAACCATTACCCCAAATACACATTAATAACAGWTGGAATTCAGCAGTTGTTTTGGGTWTGTGCTGAAATGAAAAATCCGGACTTTGAATTGGTAGGTGTTTGATGTGCCAGGACATTAGTAGAATAAATGAATGCATCATAAYACAGGTTGAATTTTTTAAATTATCACAACAGAAGCAAAGTTAACAAAGAAAATTTTTCAAGGTGTTGCTACATGTCARTATATTGGCCCATTACAAACAACTCAAAGTGGTTATTTTCCAGTGCACCATTAAAAATCCTTTCCTTAATAAGGAAATTCTTCTGGCACAGCTGTGACTGCAGTAAGTGCCACTCATGGTGTCCTGTTGGTTTACATATCCTTAAAATTCAGAATAGTCCAGCCCAGCTGGATTTTTGGGCTTAGTATCCATCACACTGGAACACTGCAGCTTTGGGTTCACTTCCTGTCCCTCTGCAGTGGTGCTGAATCTTCTGTGGTCCCCACTGCCCAYCCTGGGCCTGGGATTTGTCTGCCAGCTTTGGATATCTCAATGTTCAGGAGTCTKCAGYTCCCAGGAGCARGACCAACCCTCCCAGACTGTCCAGTGAAATACAGCTTTTCCAAACTACTCAGCTAAGTCAGAGCAAACCCTCGGATTTTAAAAAAATACCAGCAGGCTGTGATATTCCCCTTTGTGTAAGTTTTGAGTGATACATAACGTGGTCCTAATAGGAAATTGCTGACTCCATCTCCACCGAGACTTTCAGTGATTTATCAGTTTCATAACCCCAGCCACAATTCATATGATGTACAGCAAAGCTCCCTGAGCAGTATTCAACAGATTCATTTTTCCTTTCATCCTCATAGCCRTCTCACGTATTTGGTGTTCTTCCTTTCTGTATGTTGTAAAAAAAGCCCTTCTTGCAAACAACTGAAGGTTTTTTTTAAACATAAAGATTTAAAGTTTAAGTAATTGATTGAATTTATATGTAATCTACATAGCCTGAGATGATTTGTAGTACAAGTATGACTGGATTTTTTTTTCAAGCCCAGGGTCAGATCCAACTCTGCACTTTGACATTGTTTCTGCACATCCTCAGGTGCAAAACTCAATATCCAGTCCATCATTATTGATACAAATGTCTCTTGTGTTCTTTGGTTTGTGTAACTGTGGTTGCTGTAGTTTGTAGGGACACATTTAGGGATCTGGGTATGCAGATGATCTACACCATCCCAAGAGGTTTGATTTTTCCTTTAACTGAATGCTAGAATTGTAAAGGTGATTTAATTCAAGAATAGCTTCAATATCCATTAAAGAGCGTTCTAAGCATTTTGCTTTTCTGCTGCTCTCCTGAATGTCAAGATACACAAACAATATTTGGATGTATGCATTAGGATTTTCAAAAACACAAATTGATATTGCCACAGCTGGGAGCTCTAAATTAGAAACATTTCAGTCATGACAGTTACTTTTYATGTAAAATTATTTACTGCTGTGTTTGGTTAGATATCAACAGGTAGTATTGGCTCAACAAGTAGAACCACATTGATGTTTCTAAAGATATTACCACAGTAGGACTAATCATGTGTGTTCTGATCAGGAGATACGCCTTAGATGAAAAAAAGATGTAAAAATATTTAGTTATAATATTTTAATATTTTATCTTATTTTCTGATCAATAATCTSTATTCATCTACTCCTCCCAAACTTTTTTGTTTATAAAACATAAAAGCAATGGCATTTATATCTATCTCTAGATATCTAGATCTACATTTATATATATATATATATATCAAACATGTAGAAAATATAAACACTTTGTATAAAACCTGATATTAAAGATAAAAAATAACTGTATAAACCCTAACGATACCATATTTAAACTCTTTCAGTAAGAAGCAGATTTGCTTTTAAGAAGCTCTAATGATATTTAAACAAGATAAAAAAACCACAAGAGAAGCACCTGGAAGCCAGTGCTTGATACAATAAAAAACTTTTGACATCTGCAGCCACTTCTGCAGGTGCAGAGAACTTCTTTCAGTTCGCTAACTAGTTTATTCAAAATGGAGAACCCCATTTAGACACTAAAAAAGCAGAAAAGATTTGAATAGACTTCTACTATGAATAAATTCTAAGCATGCCAGATTTCGCCTACTAATTCTAAAAGCCTGGGGAAGTTTTGGAAACAATTCAGTTGGAAGCTATTTCACGTTATCTATTTTAAATGAAACATTTCGTGAAAGTATCCAGTGAATTTAGTRGGGGCATATCTGCTTTGGAGAGTTAAGAAGCTGCACTCCTGTATTGTCATTTTTATCCAAAAGCCACTTAATATAAATCACAGGTGGTTCATTTGCCACCTTCTAGTAAGTAAAATACAATTGAGCCTTTGAACAACTGATCTCCCTTTAGCAAAAAGGCTTCACATTTTACACCACTTATATTCAGGTCAGTGTGCTTTTAATCGTTGCTAGTCAAAAAGTCACCTCTAAAAATAAGTGAAGGGCAAATGCAAAAATGAGAATCAAGTGCATTCATTTAAATGAATGAGCAAAAAAACATGATTTTAAAAATGCATTAGGTTTATATCCAAAATGGAAACTAAACTAAAAAATTAATCTTTGTTTCAGCTGATGACTGCGGTTAACGTTTAAGGGTGGTTCTGTCACACGCACTGGTTTCATAGCAATGTGATAAATAATTCCAGGGGGAGGTACCACACAACTGGTGCAGCCCCTCTGCTCTGGGATCAAAGCACTGGGAGAGGAGGRATCCCCCAATCTTCCTTTCTGTTCTGTCTGCCTTTTGTGGATACCATCRCTATCTCAATTTGCTGGTGCAGATTTTGGGATCTCAGCCCTGACCAGTCCCTTCCACTTTGCCTGATTCACCGTGTACTGGTCACTGGCCACAGCTCTGYCATGGTTCATCCTCCCCTGTTGTCTGTTTTAGAGAAATAACTAACTATTCAATATTTATTTGTATTTAACAAGAATGAGAAACAGGTTGTTTTAAGGAAAGTAATTACAGTTACTATGCAGTGATAACACTGCACATCTGTGACCCAGATCCCACCCAGGCTGGGGAGCCATGAGAACRTACCAAACGAAAACAATGATGATAAAACCAATTTTTTTTTTTTGTGACTGTTTGGAGCTAAAATGAATTTGCACATCTCACTGCTTGAAATGTATATTTGTCTAGTTTTCCTTTGTGAGAACCCATGGAAACCAGAACATTATTCAGATCTAGACTTGTTTGGTTGTCTCGAAGCTTGAATACTATAAACTCTCCATTCTTAAAATCCAAAAACGTGGTGAATATATGGTTATATTTTCATATGCTTATTTTCAAAATGCATTTTCTGTGGTAGTTGTATTTGTAAAGAATAAAAGAAACTCTAAAGGACATAGTCTACTATTACTGCAACAGAAATATTGACTGGAATAACCATAATTTTGTATTTCTTTGATTTGATTCCAAGGCAGGTTAGATCATTCTGAGGATCAATACCTTTCACTGCACTCCTCACTTTCATGGGGAGCAGATGAAGAATATCTGAATACTGGACTGTTGTAGACTTATCAAGAGTTGTACTTACTGAAATGCCTGCAAACAAATAATTTCCTAACAATCATTCAGTTTGTTTGAATATTCTTCATATACAATACAGCAGCTCCTAAGTGAGAAATCAAGGATTTCATTGTTTTTTCTTGTTTTGTARCAGAAAGAGTTGTGTTGATTTCAGGTATCTATATATTTTTCAAGTATAATTTATGTGAATCAGTGGCAATTAAACATTGAATTGCCTTAATGAAACTTCTGAAAGATCCTAACCTCTGTTTCAGGATCTTGAATGCTATGAAATTTCATTCTGCAGTATTTAACTAGTTATGGTGCTTCACCASTTTCAACACCCTCACTGAGTTTGTAGCTTGGCTGCGAGAACCAAACCCACACTTTCACTGTAGGACTTGGCACATGCAGGGGTAGGAATTACACATTCCCAGGGAAATACCAAGAGCAATCAAAGGGCAGACGTGGCGTGTTTGCACTTGGCAAGGAAAACCACCCTTGGAACAATCCCTTCCAATTAGTGGCAAAATATTGACAATTGGTGGTACACAGTGCATTGATCCCAGCTATTAAAATATAACCACATAAGTCAAGGTTAATTCTTGATGATTTAATGAATCATTGTTTTGTCAATGATTTGTCAAATCAYGCCTTTTATATTAATATGCTGTTGGGTGAGCTAAAAGGAGGGTTCACAGTGCTCCTACAAGTGTAAAACTGTTTGGCATTAATAAGCTTGTTTCACTAATAAAAAATTTATTTGACCTAGTAACAAAGACAATAGATTACAAGCTGGCAAGGCAATTTTCTCTTTGCATACATTTGTATTGTGCCTTACAGATGGACAGGACAGGAATACAAAAATAGGGTAATATGACTTAAATTGAAGAGTCTGATTATGAAAAGAGAACCAATACGCAAAAATAGTGAATGCCAGGTAAAGAATTAGAGGCAAAGGAGTAAAAGAAATGAAACAACCACCTCAGGTATTAGACAATTCAATAACTTTCCTAGTTATTTGAATCACATAAAATCTGTGTCATCACTTGAAAATTYRTTCTGCATTGTGTAGTGWAGGGAAGTGTACAGAATGACCCACWACATCCTTTGTGCCTAATGTTTATTACACAGAGMTTGAAACGGATGTTTTATGGAAACAAACAGGTGTTCCCAAGCACTGCATTARCATAAGAATATCTATATAATCACAGCATTAAATAGTGAGTCACTTAAAAGCAGTGATGAGTTAGTGTCAAGTTTATATGACCTTGTGTCTAAATGATTGCTTCAACAAATAMAGCACTTTCAATGAAAATGGTAAATGTTAAATGATCCTCCAAGGTCTAATAATTACATGAAAATGAGTTGACATTGGTGACATCCTTAGATTAAAGCTGAGCTGTGCTTACTTTAGGACAAATTCTCTTTGCCTTTGCCGCCCAAATTAGAGAAAGGCAAATAAATTCTTCACTAGAAATGCTGTTGTGATCCTTCTCAACTGTGAGAATAGCAGCAGTTGATGAGATTTTCCGAAACAACAAGGTACCCTGTGCAGTGTTTCAATGAACAAATCAACTTTGAGCATTAAATCAAATAACAGGCARTGTTTGCATCAGGGATTTTCATTTGCTTGTTCACCTGCACACTATTACCCCTACTCTGCTACCAAAAATCAGTAAAAGACAACTTTTTATGTGAGTGAAGAACAGAGGGTTTCATCTGTTCAGGGAACCTAAACAGCATAAAACCCCTCACTTCTGCACCACTGGTTTGACTGTTTTTACTGTGATTAATTTTTACACTTGTTTGAAATGTTTCATACTGAAATKATATTAAATTTTCCACAGAAGGACTTGAGGTAATTAGCTTGACCAGTGCTACTTAGGGATATTTTGACATAGAACAAAAACTTTTAACTACACACTTGGAGGTTTTGTTTGTGGAATCCAAACTCCTTGGTGCCTTGAATGCAACCTTATATAGTCTCTTGTAATTCATATCTGGCATCTGGTGTTGAACCATTGCTAAATGATCAACTAAACCCAAAATTCCTGCGCTAGTCTTGTCCATTGGCTTCACTTGGGTCATGTGTTCTGCAGTTTTGAGAATGAGGATGTTTGGAGAGGACATGGGGGCTCTTGATAACTTTTTTGTGAACAGTCTGATGTGCRAAAAAGTGAAGTGGAATGTTTTTCCTACTTTGCAAATTGAAACTGAGACAGAAGGAATCCAAAGCAGCCTTTGTAGGCAGCACATTTTTGTTTTACCTCTGCTCAGCGGTACCTGAACTTTCCCTCAGGACAATA
>NW_026623405.1:902053-903533 GCF_030028575.1 Malurus melanocephalus
TTTTTATGGCTTCCACAATATCCCAGGTGAAGATGGACTGCAACTCCACACCTGAGTGGGAAGGCACATGACCAATGCTGTGCCAAGATGGCAACTGTTCCAAGTACCAGAACATAAGAAAATAAGATTATTTTTCTGTTAGATGACAGTGGTGGCTTTGCCTTGAGAACTGTATCAGTCTGCCAGCTCAAAAAAGATCATTTGTATTATCTAAGTGCTGGATTCTGTTCACTTCTCATCTGCAGCTTATTCCAAGTGCTCATTGGATCGAGACACATTCTATTTACTGTGACAGAATRCAGAAATGGCTGAAACTGTGCTTGTTCTGAAACCAGACTGCATTTCAGCTTAGTGAACAGYCATATCTCCACATGAGCAAGTGCAGGCACAAAGCAGCTTTTCAGTTTCCATTTCCCAGGCTACGTGCTTCCCTCTTGACCTGCATCATCTATTTTGTGAACAAAGGCACGTTTTACTTAACATGCCTGGGCATAGAAATGAAATTGTCCAYAATTTCTAAAGACTAAATAACATTTAGGTTTCCTTCTTGGTGTCCTTGCCTSCCCTTGCGAAACTGCAATAGATTTTTTGGGGACTGTAAAAGTGAAGGAGATCAACTAAATTATGGGCAAGTTAATTGCACGAAGCTGTCTCCTTGGTAAATAAAAGATTAAAAGAGATTAACCTGGCTTCTGAAAACTGATTCTGTGGCTAGTTTCACTTTTGGCTGGCAAGCAGCAGGATCAAAGCCAAAGCTGGCCTGATGGAAACTTGGTTTTCCTCCTACAACAACACCACACCATGACATAATTTGAATAACTTGTGAATAGTTAGCAGGGCCAAGGAATGGCTCCCAYAGTAGAACATCAACATTGTTTAAGTAGATATTATTCTCTGATSCTCTTGTTCTTTCATAACTTTTCAGGGGAAGGGGTGGCGAGTGAAGTGCTAGTGATTGTCTTTGTGTATACGAAGAATTTTGGACCAAAGAGTTCCGGAAAAAGCAACATCTCACTACCACACATTTCCCTCTATAATCTACCATGGCAAGTTCAAGATCTGCTCCTGAGATACACAGTTTAGTAAACAAGGAGGGTGGGTAACAATGTGGAATTCCTTCAGTTAAATGAAGATTCTGATGCTTATTTCTWCAGTGAAGACATATCCAGGCCCTGCTTTCCATTTTTCCAGCTTGAATTTGAATGAAAAACTGCATCACATGGAGAGCTTCAAGGAATGGCCACAAACCAAATGTTCACGTCTGCAGATGACAGAGGTGCTCTTGTCATCCACTGCCTCTTACCAGGGTGACACTTGGAGAGAGCAGAGGGTGTTTTAGGTGTGCTTTGGGAGAACAGGGACACAGGAGGACACCACAGCAGCCACTGCCCATGGCCCTGTGAGGAGACTGTGGGGTCACCATGGCTGAGAGCAGCCCCAGGGCTCTGCCTCCTGCTCCCCATGGCCCCATCCCCTGCCC
>NW_026623405.1:904113-940673 GCF_030028575.1 Malurus melanocephalus
GGCAGGGATGGGCAGGGCAGGGCAGGGCAGGGCAGGGCAGGGAGGGGTTTTTAATGAGTGCTCCCAGCCCTTGCTGTCGTTTTGGCTGTTGGGAGCTGAGCTCTGCCCCGGGACTCTGAGGTGAGACCAGCCCAAGCTGCTTGAGCTGTTGTAGCAGAAGGCTTTTCCACTTTATGTAAAGCTGAGGCTGGTGCTGGGTAAATCCCAAAGACAGCAGTGGAAATGGTGTTTTGGAAATCAGTCTTTGTCTTTTCCCTGTGTGCAAGCATTGCCTGGTCCGTGTGTGTTTGCCCCAGGTGCTGTGTGGGTGTGCAGAGCCCAACTTGCAGCAGCAGCCGCTTTCCATTCTTGCTGTACTGAGTTCATTATACAGAGATGGGTAAATCACCTACAGAAGAAATCTAGACTTTTTCAAGTGCTGTAGATCACTTTTACACTGCTGTGGTGTAAATAATTTTCCTCATTTCTCTTTCYCCAAAATAGTAGGGGAACTAGCCCRAATAGTAGGAAATTTTGTGTCCAAGACATGTGAAGAGCTCTTTTTCTCCATTCTCAGTAAACGGCACTGATGTGTTCTAAAAGACCCTTATTTGCCTTTCTAAGAGAAGATGATCGGTTTCATTCAAYTTGTACATAAAGCTTGGCGTTTTTGTCCTTGAGGTTCCTCTTAGTTGCTCTGCCCTCCAGTTGCCAAGTTTGGGAAGTCACCAGCATGGCCTTTTTTTAAAAGTAGGTATCTTAAGAATATGTTAATAAGCTGGCTATTTATCTGCATCACTTTAAGGCCATAATTGTGTTTCAAACCATGGCTGTATATCAGCACATAATTTAATGCAGTTGCTGGCCCTATGCTGAAAAGAAAATAACTTCAGTGCGTAGGATTACCTTATCTATTGCAACAATATTATTTCAGGCATTTATTAAGTTTCAGACTGGCAGKGGCCAGCGTAAATCACGTGTTGAAGTTGCTGTGTTCAGATAAGTGTGCAGCTGAATTGAAAAATCTGGTTTATTAGGAAAGGGAGAAATTATCAGGAAAAACAGTATCTTTATTTCAAAAGCTGCTATTTTAGGAGTTAATCCAGCATCCCATGCCATGCCAGTCATGAAATGTTTCATGAATACTGTGCCTAGGGCTGCCACTGGTCKGTGAGCTGTGTGAGTTGTTTCCCCTGTGACCAGCTTAGCCAGTGCAGCTCAGTTACAGTGAGAAGTGTGCTCTTCTGGATTTTTGGAAATGGGGTAACTTTAGTTACAGATAGTTTTTCTTATTTTTTTTTTTTAACAATTGGAAGCACTGGTGTGTGATTATTGAATCTGTCTGGAACATCTGCTGGGCAATTTTTGGTTTAATACAGCCTGTGGATGCTCTTAAATGAAAACTTATAGATAATGCAATATAAACCTGGTCCTACAGTTGGACTTGCTATTACAGTCCAATTAAAGTCAGCACATAGTGAAGGACAGGGGTGATCCCATCCTCAGTAATTGGACTGGCAATGCCAGGGATTGAATGCCATTTCATCAGAAAAATGAAAAGGACAAGTTTTTCTACTTACTTTGCTGCACTGTTGCTATTTCTTAATTTTTAAGGCTTCTTTCAAGACCACTGGTTTTCCTCATGCATGCAAGATACCTCTGTGTCTTCTTAAAACCAATAAAAATATCAGCTCAGCTTTGCAGGAGATAGTGAACTGGAGCCAGAATGGCAGCTAACATGATGCAGGATTATTCTTGGAAGCATTATTTTTGCTCAGCATGAAAGACTGAAACACACAGACTTTTAGAGACATGCAGGTAGGCTTTGTCTCAGAGGYAGACACTTAARAAGTGAAAATACTTTCTTGGTTGCYTCAAAATTAACTGAGAATTCAGATTCAAAACAACATAATTACTCTTTCGATATACAGTAGTGACTGCAGGATTAGGAACAAAGTGATAATGCTTCAGAAACAGAATCTCTAGTCTATGACTGGAATCTTGCAAATGCTTATCTGTGCAARTAAATTCAAGTATTTGCTGGAAAAGTAAAAAGTGAGAAGCTTTAACTTCAGCTGCCTACTTTTGACTGATGTTTAAATTAATTTCTGCATTTATAGTTAAGACTGGGAAAAAAAAACCCCATCAACTGAAAGATGGAGAACACTCACAACTATTTGCTTTTTTTCTTTTTTTCTTTCCCCCTCAAGCTATGATAGAAGATGCAATTCTCTGCTTGGAAGCTGGGAAGAGGATTTTGCTGGTAARTACATGAAATTTTCTTTTATTCCTTGCTGCTTGAACCTGTGTAACAAGGAAGAGGCAGGAAGGGAGTGAAGCACACGGAGGGACACGCTGAAGGACTTGAGCTGCWCTGAAGGGCTGTAAACAATCCTTATTTGCTGCCAGCCATTATGGGATGGCACAGATCRATTCAATTCAGGAAGAACTTCGCTTTTTATAAGGAGCAATCTTGATTGCAACTGACTGTAAAGGTCTGCCAGCTATTACAGGAGCTCCTCTGCCAATGCTGCAGGGTTTCTYCAGAAGTTTCCAGTTTTGTTGGCCTGTGGAGTGGAATGAACTCATCCATGACCATCAGTAATGCTGCTGATGACCACACAGCTGGTGTCTTTCAGTTTTTTTTCCCTCTATGCTTTTATTTCTATCCCAGTAGTCTCCAAGGAAATTGGGTGGAAACAGATAATRGCTGAAAGCCTAGAATCCTTTCTTAGCACACAGTTCTTATAAATATATAAAATAAATGATTATTTGGTATTACATGATTATTTTGACAYGATAGTGACAGTTACAAATTGTATTCAGGTGTACAAAAGTTTGAATTTTTAATGCAGAGCTGTCACTGTAAATCATGCTGCTGGTCACTCATGTACCCAGCCATAAACAGGAGCCACAGTTTGGATTTTTTGCCTGCAAACTCTGTGGTGCAGTCACATCATGAATATTCTCAATTCTTGGTTTTTCAGTGTCTGAGAAACTAACTCAGAGTTTTGTAGAAGTAACAAGGATTAAACTTTGCTATTCCAGAAAGCAAAGGTGGTTTTGCTCAGGAGCAGAAGTGGTTTTTTTTGGTTTTTTTTTTTTGTGTCTGTAGCAGAATTAAGTTATTGGGGAGGAGTCTGCCAAGCTGAAAGTACTCMAAGTGGTGTTTGGGGTGTCCAAGGTCTCCAGGGCTGTGCCTGTTCTACTCCTCCTCTTTTGATCTGCAGTGAGCAGTTGTGAGTAACTCCTCCTATGTGCGAAACAGAGTAAAAAACATCATCTCTGTTATTCTGTTAAAAACCTCTTTCATATCCCTGTTAGAAATTTGGCTTTGCTTTTGATAAGATACCTCCTTTAAAAAGGTGAAAATCAAGTAAAACCTTGCAAGGTTATTAAAAAAAACTCTAGGAAAAGACTTTACTTTCTCCACCTGACAAACATCTTGTAGCAAGCATCTCACSTGGAGTGGATGAGACTGGAAAATCTCTCTGACTGTTAAAAAAAGTTTTATTTCTCTTTTTTTTGTGCTACCTCCACAAACCCCAATATCATAAATATTTCTGGCATTATTACTTTTTCCCACAAGTTTTGAGTGCAGTTTCTCATTTTTTTCCCCCWCTGTGTGAGGAATTTCCATCTCGGATCCTCTAGATGGTGCCACAGCCTCAGCACACGAAGATGAGCTCAGCTTTAGGTTTGTGCCTCGCTTGTTAAAATCCCACTTTACTTCAACCAGGTATTGTAGGGAAGGATGAATGACTTCAGCAGTGATGCAGTCTGTAGGGTTATGCAGGTGGATGACTTCTCCTCAGCTAAGCAGGAATGGTTTTTTATTCTGTTTGGCTTTTTTTCTTTTTTTTTTTTTTTTTTTTTTTTAATAAATAGAGGAGCCTTGCAAGGATTGTTGTGTAGTGAAATTGCCCCCTCCTCTCTTGAAGCCACACTGTGGGTGCTTCCAGTGACACCAAGGAGCCTCTTAAAGCTCCCAGCAGTTATTGCTGCTTTTCTATGCTGATGGGAACTTCCCAAACCATTTTGTCTCCCTTCTGAGAGCAGATGTAAGAACATGAAAATCGCTTTCTTGTAGCAAGAGCAAATTGATGATAACSTTGGTTCAGCTGTAAGGCAGAAGCTGTAGAGACACTCACTCTGGTAATTGCAGAAAGCTTACACAGAGCTTCATCAGAACAAATTTTTTATATTCTGCTGGCTTTTCTTGTAAAATTGAATCGTGATCACATTATTACCTGAGCTTTTGAGCCATCCACTCAGAAGCTTTCAGACTGGTGAATCTGCTTCAATGCTTTTTGCCTCATCATCCCTAAAGCAGCCACTCACCTGCTGCAAAAGCCCTGCTTGTTTCAGTGGGTAAAGTTTAGTCAGAACAGGAATGTCACCCCATCAGCTYTATTCCTGAGCTTTTGGTGCCTGATGGGAAGCTTTGTGTGCTCTGCTGTGAATGTACAGCACACAGAGCTGAGCATCAGGGGAGGATGCCAGGCTGTGTGTGCTGAAATTCCACCGTCCTGCTTTGGCAGGAAATACTCACAGAAGCTGGAGGATCTTAGGGAGCGACTCTGCTGATGCCTGAATCATGGTGAGAGTTGGACTTGTTGCTGATTAACTTGTGTGGAAACACTGGGCACCACAAGTGTGGGAATAGAGAGGCATAATCTGGGAAAGACATAGAACTGCTGTTAAAATTAAATTTCACTTGGATAATTGCATCCTCTCTGATGTACATTGATGCCCTGAGTTTTAGATGCTTTGCAAGTCTAGAAAAAATTGAGTCGGAGTCTTCCAAATGAAATATTTAAGGTGTTCTTTGTGCTTCTTTACTGGTGTCCTCTTCACTTGACACCATTAAAATATCTATAATATTCTTCACAGAGAGTTTGCTTACTGGCCAGATCTGATTTTGGCTGGCAGCAGCCTGTACAAAGGTCAGCTAGAGTTTCTATCGGGTGCTTCTGAAATGACGAGTGACAGCAGCTAAAGTTCAGTTTTTCCTTCCTGTCTTAGATCTATTTGGTGATATTTGCCCTGTTTAAAGTACAACTGTCTTTGTCTCTGAAAGCACTGGCCAAAGCCCAGCTACAAATTAATWTGGTGCAGACACTTGTTTTGAGATTCACATCCATTCCTTTTCTGCCAGAACTCAAATTGCTGTAAACTTTCAGTCCAGTGTGAAAATTGTGGGGGTTTTGTGRGTATTATGATAATCAGAATTAGTGCAAACAGAGGCTTTTTCTTTTGGTATTGTTAATATTGTACTACTTCTAACTCTTCTTTGTCTACATGTCAAGTTTGTGTATTTGGGTCCAAACCCAGAAGTAAATGCAGCAGGAAACCTTCAGAGGTGGTTTGTGGCCTTTGTAAAACTCTGGAAGGAGTCAGGCTTTGGACTGGAGTGAATTGTTCTATAATCCAGGGTTACAGCCTCGCTGGTTWTGTTCTTCCAATGCATGTCCCTGTAACTTAATGAACCCTGAAATGCTTYAGTCACCTTGTTTAGGTTCCTGTCAGTGACCAGCAAAATGCATTTCTCAGTTCMCTCTTCCTGCACTGGAAAGCTTAGAAAACTCCCAGCAGAATGGTGGTTCAAGGGGGACTCTGCAGTGGCGTCAGAGCAGCTTCCTGTGATGAATTTCTGTAATGCTCTCAGAGAAGGCAGGCTCCACAGCAAATGTGAATGATGACTTTGACATCATTGGAGTGGAACAGAAGCCACAGTGAAATCCTGTACCTGATCCTTCCTGTGGTGGAAATATTCCTGTGGGGCTGTTTAAAAAAATAGCCATTGGCACCATTGGCGCATGGTTTCCAAGTAACCAACACATAAACACGRCTGCACGCTCTCTGAACACAACTTGCATTGTACATCAATCATGTTTGGTGGAGTTTTGAGTTCTCTTTGCAGAGGGTGCTTCAGTGCATCATCAATAGCAGTGATCCATGAGGTGAGGGAGGAGCTGAATGTTAAAGGCACTTTTCATCTAATCCAACACCTTCCCCCTTCCTTTTTCTACTGTGTTAGTGTTTCCTCCATTTCACAAGAGCTTACCAAGTAGRGGTAATTATTTTGTTTCTTTTGGGGAAGACTCATCTCCTTTATAAGGTRGCYTTTCCAAATGTKCAGGTTATGGAGTGCCTGAGTAGATCTCAGGCAGGGTTTGTATATCCTGATACCCCTCAAGCTCAGGGGAAGAAGTGAAATGGGAAACTGAAGCATAGAAGGTGATGTTTTTCCCTTTATTGTTTCAATCTTTCCTGGATTTAAAGCAAAATCCAACTCTTCTCTGTTCCTCATCTTCCCACTGGTTGTGTTAAACCTATATTACACTTATGTTTTGTGTGTCTTTTTCAAATCTCTTCTTTTTTGCTGCTGTTTACTTTGACCCATTAAATATTTAAGTRTTTTTTAGAGAAGTTTTCTCATCTCATCTCCTGAAATCGCACATGAATGAAAATTCAAAACTCTTGCCAGCTTCCTTACGTAGAGCAGCTATTATAAGAAAGCAAGTTCAGTAGCAATTCAGTGTTAAACTGTTATCACAATTTCTAAGTGATAGTGCAGAGTGCTGGTATTTACAGGTTTTCAGGCTGTGATTCTCTTGATCAAAGAAATGATCTCTGCTGCGTTCTGGGTGTGTTGTTTGACAGCATTTGTCACGGCGTCTTCTTCCTCTCTCTGACAAGTGAATGTGAGCCCCCTTCAGCTTGTGCAGCCCAAGGGTTTGTAYTCAATAAACTCTGCTTGGAGATTCTCACATCAATCTAATAAACAGCCTTGGTTCTAGACTGAAAATCCTTTGCAAAATAATGCCAGTGATGGTYGCCAAACAAACGTTAGAAGGAAATCTGAGAAAATGTTTCTTTCATGTCTAAATTCTGATAAAATATTATTGGTGATGCCAGACTGAGCTCACTGGACATAAGAGGAATTTTGGTGCAGGTAGGATGCAATTCAGACACCAGGGCCTCTAAATTCAAGCACTCCATAAAAGTATAAAATAATCCTYCTCACAAATAGGGATGGGAAGTTCAGAAGGGCAGAAGAATGAGTCAGTTTTCATGGACTCCTTTAAAAATCAAAGCTTTGTGTTTGGAGGCTTAAGGTGATTTTCTGAGACCAGTCCTGTTGCTGTTGGCTTTGGTGATGCAGGACAGCAGAACAGACTCCAGAAATCTTCCATTATATCTGTCTACCCTTTTACATGTCAAAGGGAGATTTTTAGTGCAAGAGATTTACCCTCAGATAAGATCATGTGCTGTAATTATCAGTGGGATTTATGTGCCCAATTCTTTAAGCACTAAGTGGAAAAATTCATGTGCATCCCATAAGAAAAGGGAAGTGGGGGCATTTTTCCACTCTAAGCTAACTAGGCTGACATGTTAGCATGGATGGGCAAAAATATAAATAATGTTATTTATCAAAACATATATTCCTATTTTCCCTCTACCTAATATGTGGAATAGAGTTTTAGAATGGCTGTAAAATTTCGAGGGTTTTTAGCTGTAAATGTAGACTAAATTAAACTGCTAGTTTTGATTAAATTTGAATTGGCTGTGGTATTACACCACCTTAAAAGCCACTGGAGAGACTCCAGTKGCATTTTAAATTTAGTATTATAATTAATGCTATCTACATTTATTATTGTGGTAACTGCACTTTAATGACCGTGTCCAGTAGTAAACAAAGCTACAAAATCTAAACAGCTCTTAAGAACTGTTTGATGTTGATTTCAGCTACACTTTATTCCACTGGTCATCCACTTAGGTGAACTTGGGTACTAAAATTAAGCTTTAAAAGCTAATAGGGGGAAAGTGTAAGAGTTATGGTGCAAAAATCAAATACTTTCCCTTGAAGTTAAATACAGGTTTTCAGGTGGAGATTTCTGATCTTATGTCCACCTCTTTGTCTAAGGTCCTGCTGTACCTCCCCTGCTAAGCAGTGTACATTGCAGAGTTTCATGTGTGTTTTCATGTGTYCCAGGAAGAGAGAAAAGCATAAGTGCAGTTAAAATTTGGAGGTTTTGGGTTCAGAATCATTGTTCCATCTGCAGGACTTGCTGCATGACTTCTTTCAGGCCTGTGGGAGTGAACATGGGATGGTGGTGGGTGTGTTCGGTCATTTAATCTGAGCTAATACCAGTGCAAATCAGGGTGAAATTTAAAACTAACATGAAACTTGCCACCCCAACATCTTTATTATGAGGCTTTTTTTTTTTTCCCAGAGGGAGTTTTACTGTAATCATGAAGCTCCATCAATGATGGTTGTGCATCCTATGGTTGCTTTCATTGTTTGAGCCTCACTTGGGACTTTAGGACTCTGAGGATAGGTTTATTCACCTGTGAAAGAGTTGGCTTTGTCCTGCTTTTTCTGTTTTTGACTTCTCCATATTTAGCTTTCTCTTAAGGAGGTGTAAGCATGAGGAAGTGGTAAAGGGCAGTGTTCTACCAAATGTAGCCAGGAAGGCCAGCTTTTCTGTGGGAATATTAGATTGGCTGTGGTCCCCTTGCTGAGATTGAATTCCCATATTAATTCTAGGAGTTCTGTCCAGGGAAAGGAGCTACATCCACATCCCACCCCTCACTCTGATGCTGTCCTTTCCTTCCAGGTGCCATCCAGGATGTCACAGGCTCTCAGTTGTCCTTTCTCTGGGGATATTTCCTGTGGTTGCCATCAGCCACTTCAGCATCTTCTCACACTGCTCTGACTGTGCCATGCACTATGCAGGGGGGAGAAGATCCAGCTAAAGGTTTTGGAGTAATTTTTGCAGAACCATATTGATTTCATCTCTGTTAAATTCACCGAGTTTTCCCATAAGGGCTTTTTAATTTAACCATTGCTAAAAAATGCTGCACAAATTACCTGGCAGGAATGCTGGGGAGTTACAAGCCCTTCAGGCAGTCCCTTAAAGGCAAAGCAGTAAAGTTGGGTGAACTATTCACAGCCAAGAGAGTTGGTTTTTTTCTTTCTTTATTTATCCAATGAATTTAACACTCTGTGTGTTCACAGATTGCTGACAAACAGCCACTGATTCTTTATGAATTTGTTCATTATCCCAAATCATTCAATGCCTGGTTTATGCAATGCAGTTTTAGCTTGCAGGGCTGCTGGCAGTCTGATCCACGAGTATTGTTTGAATACCACTGTTGGTAATTCTTACAGAAAAGCCCTATAAAACTCAATAGAGGSCTGGTGTTTTATTCCTGGGCACATCTATAAAACTTAGCAGAAAATTATATCCTTACCATAAAATTCTACAGCTTGGTTTAARGTAGTTATAATTTTCTACTGATTTCTGTGTTTTTACTAACATTTATGTTAAAAAGGCATTTTGCATCACTGCTGCTCTGAAATTTTTGTAGTTTCTGAGAGCATAGAGGGTTGATAAAATGGATGTAAATCTTTGGGAACTGACCTCTTTTACCCTCCAGTTTATTTGGTTCCACTGCAGATATTATGCTGATGCCTTATACAAGTTTTTTTTTGCTATTGGAGTGTAAATTGTTATCAGACCCTACTTGGTTCTGCCTGTCATTAATCTTAAAACGGAAACTGAGGTATATAAAAAAAGAACTATCTAATGTGCAAGTACATTAGATTCCTCTGTTCTTTGGATAGAATTAAATGCCCATGTCTGTGATAGCTCCTTGAGGAATGAGGTTTCAGTAGTGACTATCAGGATCTACACAAATTCCAAAAAATCTTCCARCTAAAAAAGTGATTTCTTGGGTCTAGACATACACTTTTGAAGGACTATGACTCTGTTAGGCACTGAGCGTTATTTCCCTGGGATAAATAGCTTTGGCTTTTTGCTTAAATTAATTGAAGATATAAAATTCTCTTCTGATAGGTTGTGCTGGCTTTGCTTTGCCGTATTTATGATGGTTTTAAGCATTTTCCCTACTGGCTTTGTCTGGTGTAACAAGGAAAGGTAGAAATCCAAGGAGAAGGGATTAATCCTCTGATACGTTTGGCAGACTGTTACAAATCTTTGATTTGCAAAGGTGCAAAATGAACCTGAGATTTACCTGATGGATGGTGCAGCATCTGCTTTTCATGCAGCAATAACATTATCAGGGATCTCAGTAACTCCTGCTGCTGCTCAGGGAGGGGTTTAAGGAAAGCCCYCTCCCAGCTCTGCCCCTGTAACAGCCTGGCTCACATGTGAGGTGTTTAATTCACATTTGCAGCCCCATCATTGCTGATGGAGAAGGGTGGATTGTAGGTTTTATGCTCTTCTGGAGCCTGCCAGWGTGTCTCTTATCTTCCCTGAAACACTGACTTCCAGTGGCCTGTRGGATGGAAGCAGGGTGTTCATTTACCTGTTAGCTCTGTTATTCTGGAACAAGATGTCTTTAGCTAGTCAGATATAAAAAGATTTAAAGCATCTCTAGATGACATTTCTATAATGCGTTGGTGTTTCTGTAAGACATAATAAAATATTCAGTGCTTGAACAGATGGATATAGCCACAATCCTTCTGAAGATGTTATTTTAAGGATGTGGATTATATTGGATTAATAGGCCAGTAGCTTGGCAGAATGCAGCTTTTTGGTGTTTCAACTTGTAGAGCCTAGTTTTAATTTCCAATGAATTAGCTGTAAGTTGCACCGGTTAAAAAAAGATGAAAATTAACTTTTAAAATATGGATTTTTTTTTTCCTTTAATGAAAATTCTATTTCTAGACAATTCTAAGAACCTTAATTCTTTTAACTGCCAAACTCTTTTCCTCTGGGCTAGGTTTTGACAGATACTTAGGATTATCAGGTTAACATGCAATGGATAAAAGATGGTGAGAGCTATGGAAGAGAAAGCCCTTGTTAATGAACATCAGTTTTTAGTAGTGGGCTTTCTTTGCTCWACCAGAAGATTTTAAAATCTTGGCACCTGTCAAGAAAGTATTACTGGTTGTGATAAATTTTATGGTGTTAAAATTTCATTTTAGCAATGCTGAAATCCTTCTGAAATTAATGGTATCTTGTTCAACAATAAGGAATAAAGGTTATACTGTGACCTCCAGAAATCCATACTGCAATAAAACTTAATGATGGTGAGTATTTCTTGATTTAAATTTGGAAACTGGCACATGCTACYGTGAGTTCTCCAAAACGAGCCTGAATTTAGCCTTAGAAAATTCATTAAAAGGATCCAGGATGGTTACAGGAATCCTCCTGTCCATTTTAAAGTAAAAAGACCTGTAAAGGAAATCCGTAATCTTTTATTAGACTGTCTCCTGAAATTGGAAGAAGGATTGGCTCAGAGCTCCAACATAGGTCTGTCAGAGTAAAATTGTTCAGCAAAGCCTTTTGAGAGCTTTTCCTCTATTGGGATACTCTGTAGTGTACAATTGTTTCACTGCTGTCCCACCAGGGCACCAGAGGTGAGAGCTGCTTCAAAGGGGAATGGTGGCTTTTATGGCATTTGCTGTAACTTACAGAAAAACAAGTTAAAATGGATTAATTTATTACCCAGTGCAGTTAAAAAGAATGTTAGAGGTTTCATCAGCATTAGTTTGTTACATTATGAATGAAGTTATCATTAATATCTCAGCAGTTACTCTGCAATGCTATTTGAACTACCAGAATTCTCTTTTATTCCTAACATGGGGATAAGTGCAGCCAGTGTACGATGGTGCCCACGTTCTGGAACACTGATATCAATGTGGAATGGGCTCCTTGAATCCACAGCATCTCAGTGTTTGCCAGATGTACTGGGTGCTGTGCTGGTTTTTGGTAATCTGGTGAATCACTCTAATAAAAAGTGCATTTTCCTGTCACATGGTGATGAGAACTTCACTTAATTCAGATTTAATATGAAAATGTTTTCAGCGATAGCAGTTCTGGAAGAGAGCAGACATGGTTCATTTACATGGCTGTACATAAAATAAAGTTTCACTGTGTAGTTAATGCTTCTCAACTTTAATGTATATTACCTTGGGAAGACTGGTTAGACACTGGGAGAAAACCCATAAAAAGACTTAATTTCAAATATTGGTCTCTTGAGATCACAAGATAATACTGAATAGCCAAAAGATGGGATGGTAAAATGTTGAGATCATTCATGGAGAAACCGTATTTTATCCTGTCAGTTTGCAAAGGATTTCCTGAATTGAACTTTTGTCTTTAGGACTGAGTAAATAAACATCTCTATCTTAAATGAATCATAACTGATTTATTCTCCACCTTTCAGTGTCTTTTGTYTTTGCCTTGTTCTTTACCCTGATGGTTTTCTCTGCTGAGGAAACAAATTCCTAATGAGGAATTCTGAGCTGATTCTACTATCRATTTTCCCAACTCCATAATAGAGTAATTTCAATATTTTACATTAATGATACGTTCAAATATAGTGGTCCTTCAGAGAACTTTCTAGAGCAAGAAGCCTAAAAAACCCCAACCCTAGGGCTGATTGCCAAAGGACCCCACAATCTTAATTAGGGAAATAATTTGTAAAAAGAGCTCTTTTGACATGGGAAGGATTAATTACCCAGTGCTAACAGATATCTGAGATTTCAGTTCTTTTATAACCAGCATTTCTGTATCCATCAYGTAACAAAATCATGCTCCTGTTTTTAACAGACTAGAAAATGTGGAAGTATCTGGCAACTAGTAAATGAGTCACACGTTATTTCTATAAGATGTCTGTCTCAGCTGACACCACCTCACTCAGAATATCATTCTGATGATGCTTCCTGAAGATGTGCTAAGCTTCTGAAAGTGCCTGTTCATAGCGTGTCTTTTGGAGCTATTTAGGGATATCTTTAGAATTAATTTTTGTCCTCATGAATTTTGTCCTTTGGCTGTTGTCCTTCAGAAATCTCAGTCATGGAAATGTTAAGTTTGTGTGTCAGCAAAGTTCATAAAAATTCACTTTATTGGTGAAGGGAAAGCTCATAGATGATTTTCAGTGGTTACTGCAGTGAGCAATGCCTGTTGTTTGTATTTCAGTTCTGTTTAGGTCATGTGTTGGACACTGGAGATGCATAACTGAGGAAAGCTAAAGAGCCTAAAATCGAAGTTACCCTTATAGATGGCTTTCTTTCTTTTATCTTTCTCTAGTCTTTGCTAAAGGAGTCTACTAAATATCTGTTACATCCTTAAAGGTGTGATTTAGGATTAGGAAACTTTTCTCTRGAGACCAAAATAAAATGTTTATCCTTGCATTTATTCTGTTTAAAATCTTGCATTTTTTTCAGAAATTGAAACCTATCTGCTTTGACAGACAGTCCTGAGCTATGAGCAATCTTGTCCTCTTAAAAACCTCTTTGACATGATTTTTGCTTACTCCTTTTCCTAAATGCACTTTTGAAGGGTCATCAACATCAAAGCTGTTTATCAGCTGATTGCATTTTTCTCTATATTTTGTGTAAAAACCCAAATCTCAGCCTTGTCTTCAGTTGGGCTGAGAAAGCTGAGTTCATTGTCAAGGTAACTTGGAATCCTCTCACTGGACATGTGGCAGTTAGAAAAAATACTGCTTAGTGTCAGTCAGCATGAAAGATYCTTCATTTTCCCAGCTCTCAGCCTCTCAGGAAACATTCTGACCTTGCCAGACTGAAAAAAAAGTTCCCTGGGATACTGGAAAACTCGGACATGTTTGAAATGAAGTCCCACTGGAGCAGAATCTACCAAACATGGAGACATTATTGAGGTTTGTATTTCTTTAAGGAAGATATTTTTGTCATGTGCTGCTTCTCAGGAGAGAAAAACTACACTTGCTGATTTTTCAATGGAATTTCCTGTCCTTTTCCTAATTTTTTTTTAAATTGACTCTATATTTGGACAAAAAAGGTACRGTCCAAAAAAGATCAAGCTGAGCCCAAATCCTGTGCTTTAGAATGTGATTAAAGACTTGCATTTCCCCAAACAGCCATGTCACAAGATGCCAAGTGCAGAAGGCATTAATCATCTGTACCTTATCTCTGTGAAAAGCCATCTTCAAAGCAGAAAGGAGGAGAGTTGTACCCTCTAGAGATAAATGGCATATCGTAAATAGCGAGAGGCACTCAGATACTGTGATTATGAGCTCTATAGAAAAGCCTATAAATAATACAAGGAGGTGCCCAGATACTACAGCTTACTTAGGAAAATAAATAAAGCACATAAAAATCTGACAAGATGTGAGCTTCTCTCCCACATGAGGACACTTCTCTTTCCTTTTCCACTTCCTGTTCAAAGAGCAGGACCTGAAGTGCAGGGAGCAGGTCCTCATCCTTAACTTGCAGTCTCTTGAGAAATAATAAAGAMAATCACTATGTAAAAGAGCATGAAAGCTTTGAGGTCAGGAAAATTTCAAAGGCTGTGTGTCCTTTGCAAATTTTGAGTTTAAGAGGAGGAAAGTGTAGCAGGGTAGAAACTTCGAGAATCTGGAATTTGAGAGTATTTGAATGTGAAAGGTGGATTCTGGTACGACAGAGGCAGATTTGGTGCTGATTTCAGTGGGAGTGAGACCAAGATTTCACGAAGGTGTTCATAGCAATAAAGGATTAAATGTGCATTTCTTCTCTTAGGCAATTTTGAGCTGTTCTAATTCTGGTTAGTTTTACTTTATCATCAAACATTTTTATGTTAGTACTGTTCTTCTCCAATAGACTACAGGTAATTCCTGATATTTACTATGATTTATTATTCAGAAACTCTGAAGTTTGTGTTGATAAGGTTTCTGAATCACCCTGCTCTGTGATCAGCAATGTTAATGAGTTACCAGTGGAGAAATCTGGTTGTAATGTGGATAYTGGAGACCAAAAAATAGTACTGCAGGGCGTTGAATATTTTTAAAATTTGAATTATTATTTGAACAGACATTATTGTTTTGGCCTGACTCAGTTTGGGATGTTTCTAGAGGAGCGCATATAAATCTGGAGTATCTGTCTTTTGTACAAATGCTTTGTAGTAAATTTCTATGGAATTTTTTCAAGTCTTAGAAGGCGCTTTTATTTCTCTCTTCTGATAATCCACTGTTTCCTTAAAAAAAAAAAAAAAATCAATCATCATTTTATGTAGGGGATGAAAACTCACTTTCTTTTAGATCCTCAATTTTTTACATTGCTGCTCATAACAAAGAACTAAGGAAATGGCCAGTGCACAAATCCAGTTTTACTGGTGTTCTTGATTATGTTCAGTGCTCTGGAGCACCTTAGGGTGTGGAATTCCTCTTGTGCTCTGGAGCACACTGAGRACATGTGTGTTCCATATAGGTGTAGGAATTTTATTTTAAACCCACCGAGTTTYGGTTTTACACTTCCAGCTTCAAAGGCCCCTTAGTCAAGTTTTGAGAAAAACATTGCTGAGAAAATTAAATTTTTCTGTTTGTTGGAAATAACCTAGTCACAAGCTTAGTCTGAATTAGGTGTTGTATTTCTGTGGCACAGTTACTGCAGATTTCCTCTTTGGGATGTGGTGCTGAGCCATGTTCTGCACACAGCAGATATGGAAGGAATTGCACACACCAGGCAGTGAAAGGAGCTGGTTCTCTGGTGTGCTCTTGGCATCGCCTTCCCTTGGGTGAAAATTGAACTGCAGTGGAAAATGTTGTGCTTGTCAAGTAGTTAGAATGAGTTTATATGTACTACAATTGTTTCTTCCTCCTGGATTGATAAAATGAAAGATTTTGGAATGGTATTTGGTTAAATGCTCCTGAGATTTACCTGAGCTGTAACTGTGTGAATTGAAGAAATGTCTGCCTACCCATGCTTTTGCCAGCTTTTTCAAAAAAAGATGATCTCAAAACTTGTTTTGGTTAAAGTATCTGCATGTCAGTGAGGTGCAAAGTTCACTGAATTCCTGCTGAAGATGATGTGAGTTGATGGGCACGGAAACAGGTCCAAGAGCAGCAGATCAAAGCTGAGATTTGGACCATGACCATCCTCAGCTTTGGRATTCCATTTAGTCCCATCATACTGATGATATTAAACTGTGCTTTCAATTTGGGAAAGGCTTAGGTGCAAAGCAGCAGTTCATAGCTTTGGAGAGAAGGTATTTCCTCTGGAAATGATTAAAAAATTGTAGGCAGATAGACTTCCACAGTTCTACAACTGGAAAGAAAAAAATGCAACTCTTGTACTTCAGAAGCATCTTTTGAGTAGTATTAACAGGAATTGGCAATTCTGGTGTGAGCAGCACACCAGAAACATCCCTGTGGATGGCACTCTGAGTGCCAGGAGCAGGGTGAGGTTACTGATAGAGAACCTTACAGAAAGAGGAAAATGAACTCTCTGAGAGTGTTTAGGCTTGGGGCTCTTGTAAGCTYTTTGGTTCCGCTGCTGCAAACGTGAAATGGTTTGTAACACAGTCAGGTCAAATTCTCCTCTCCACTAATAATGGTCTCAGASAGGAAATTGCTGTATCTGGGTAATCCAGCATCCAGTAATCTGTGGGCCAAGTACTTGTAAAAAAAAGATAAAAACCCTCTCTGTCTTAATCTTGTATCTAGGATGTTTGTGTGGTAATTCACTAAGCAGAACAGAATAAACTTCCAGTGCTGCAGAGCTGAGGTATTAATAATCTATCCTTTAAATAATGTCATAAATCAGAGAGAATTTCAAAACTATAGCTTGATTGTGTATAGATGGATTGATTATATTTGTTTTAATTATGTATATAAGGGTGAAGCAGCTCTATAGTAGTAGCCTAGTGGGCATTTATTGTGACCAAACACCTGCTCCAAACARCTCATGGCTTCAGAGCACTCGTGTGTGTGATGGGTCAGACTGACACAAAACCCTCCAGTCTGGGTGGGGATGGTGTCAGTCTGAGCAGCAATAAAAAAGCTGCTGGGGGAGAGGCTCTTCCCTTGGCCCAKCTCTTTGGAGCCCTGTGCTGGCAGCTGTGTGCAAACCTGAATAATTTTAACACAATTTGTGCAGCAGGCAGGGCAGCTTTKTGCTCCAGGGCTGTGCTTCTCAGGAGCTTGAAAATGAAGTTGTTTCTACATTAGCTGCTCCTCTTCTGTGGATATGTCTGTTTCTTGATTTGTGCCGTTTTGAAATTAGACCATGAGTTCATGAGTTTCTTTAATGACACAGAAGGAAACTCCAGATGTAATTTTTTTGGTCTGAATCTTAATTGCTACGAGATACCGATGTTTTTCTGCTCTAGTCCTCAATTAAGAACAATTTTTAAGTGACCTTATTGCTGGTATCTTGTTTTGGAGACCCAAAACCCCATATTTTTAGGAATTGTTCTCATTGTCAGTATGTAAGTAAAATTGGAAGAAAAAGAAACRTGGAAGTTCCCAATCTTTAAGTTATTTCACTCTGCACCCGACTGTCAGCTTGCCTGATGGATCCAAAACAAAGAGCCATGCTGTGAAAACATGTGAAAGACAAAAAGAGGTTAAAAGATTTTCTGGGATCTCTGCACATTGAATAGTCATCAATTCTGTTAYCAGAATGGCTCCTGGAATGTGTCTGAAGTTGCTGGTGAGAACATGGTTTCTCCCCGTGATTAAATTCTCATCTTTGCCCAAATAGTTGAAAGGGCAACTGTCTTAAACCTTTGAACTTTATTTGTAATACAAAACTTCAATTAGATAAAAGACAATAATTAGCAAATCTTTTATCTTAGGGCATAATTAAATCTTTAAGGCAGGACATCTTAATCAATGACTTGTAATGACAAGTTCATAAATAAATTAATTCTTCCAATGAGTRTCTGACAGAAATCAATGAGTGTTAAAAGAGATTCAGGATGAGGGGGACACCACTATAGAAACACTGTAGCTCAATTACACTTGCTTTAAAGATTCTCWTCTATAAAGTATTAGCTTGTTCAAAAGATGATGTATTATTTAAAGAGAGATCATTAAAATACTAACATCTAATTTGGTAGAGCCTTTTTTGGAACTGCCATCTTTACATATATCAGTATTTCACCATGGTTTATGATTAGCTCTTTGTGTAGGATCTCTACAAAAATACATTCTTGGTTTGATGCTGTCCTGGTGACAAGTCCAATTACTGAAAGTAAAACTTCTCTGAGCAGATGTTGTGTGGAACCTCCACTTCACTGCCAAGGATCTCCCATCCAGRTGAAAACTTTTATCTTCACCTCAAGACCTTAAATGTCCTTACTAAAGATATCACTAACTCAAGAGATCACTACATTTCTGTTCATGAACACTTTACACCACAGGACCGGGCCATTAACTCAAGGGCTGTCTGTAGGTGTACTAATGGTGAAATAAGGACACAAAAGAAGTTCACAAGGGATCTCATTCTCTGTTTGAGAGCTCTTGTGGCAGTTACCTGTGAGGTGTGAAGCCCTTGAAGCTGCCTTTTGCTGGGGGAATGCAGTGATGGCAAATTGCTGCAGAGGGGTTGGTGGAAATCCCACTTTGCTAATATTGCATGCARCAGTGTTGCTTCCAGACTGCACTGCTAAATACACTGCACTACTGAATACACTGCTTCTCCTCTGCTCTCCCACTTATTCTGACTCCTGGTTTTAGTTGCCCCAAAATGGCAGCAGCTTCATGCTGCTTATGTGAACCTCTTAATCATAATTCTTTCTTTACTTAAATATGATATTAAGTGTCAAAAAAAAAAAAAARARKWRWWMCYKWTKSCSRKTKRAMYYMMYTTTKKKRARKKTTTTTCTGTGGTTTGTGRCATTTAGAGTATCCCTGACAATAAACACTCAGATTTTGAATATTTGGTGCATACGAGTGGAGAGTAAGTGYTGTAACTCTTGATGAAGCTTTACCATCATTAGACAAAGCAACTTCAGACTGTCAGAATAGGTTCTAAATCACTTTTGTTGAATTGACAAGCATTCCTATGGATTTCTCTTTCTGTACATGAACTGGGCTCACTGATTAAAAAGTGCAACTGGTGTTGGGCACTCTGAGTGCTGCTGCCAGCAGGTTGGGAACTGCAGGGCCCCATACAAAGGCTGCTCTCGTGTTTGGTTTGCCTGGCAGCCAAGAGGACGGGCTGCCTGGCCAGGCTGCACAAATAGGTCTGGTCTAGTCACTGCCAGTTCCCCTCCATCCAGGAGATGCCCCAAATCGAGACCAAACATGTGGGGGAGGAACTGTGGAGGAGACAAGCTGGGAAAGGGAGCTTAGGGTGAGCTTTGGGTGAGCTTTTTCTCCACCCTTGTTGGGGTGGAGAAAGATCCAGGACATGCTGGAGCTTGAGGGTGCAGGGGTAGGGGAGAAGGCAGCGTGAGCAGGAGCAGAGGAGGCTGTGTTCAAACCAGAGCAGACAAAAACATGGAAAATGGGGCTGTGATAAACTGCTTTGATCTCTTTTCTAATTTAGGGGATGAAAAACCTCATTATTTTTATGCTGAAAATTACGTTTTCTCCTACTGTGTTTCTCTCCTATGAGCTACACCACAAATTTATTTTGGTTTTGAGTGGTGAGACTCTGCAGCTTCTAGAATGATCAATTCTCTCAGTTGCTGCGTGGGGCACCGGATATCAGATGAAGTCGAAATGTTAGCGATTTCCGRTTTGAAACCTGTCAAAAGAGCACAACAGATGGAAAGTTCTGCTCAGGCTATGAACGTCCAGATCTGCCACTGATTAAAAGAAGGGTGGCATGTGCTGGTGGCTGGTGTTGATAGATATCTGTGCAGGTCTCACAGTTGTAATCCAGCAGCTGTGCCCCTGACAGACGGGATCTGCTGCCCTCACACCTTGTAAAGATCAGCTCATGGGAACCTCAGAGCATCCTCACACTGATTTGTTCACAAGCTGAGCTCTGGCTGCTCCTCAGAAGGGTGATAGGAATCTGAACCTCTTGCTCTTTGGATAAACTCTCCCTTCAGAGCTGTCATCCAGCCTGTCAAAGCTTATCCTCAGCAAGCTTCAGCTTTAAAGGTCCTCTTGCCCACCCCATCATGCCTTATCAGTGAGGGATTTAAATTCCCTTCAAGGGAATTTAAATGGTCCTAATGACCATATTATATTACCTTATAGGTTTTTAACTGTTTCCCCAGCTATTTGATTCAGTGCAGTATAAATTGTAAGCTTTTCCACAGTTATCTCGGCATTTGTTTAGGAGTTAAATATTAACAAATTTTTTATCTTTCTTTCAGACAGTCGACTCTGCACCTGCTTARTTTGCTGTAGGGTTTGTCAGAAGCAAATGTTGCTTTCCTTTCAAGTGCTCTGGGTTTTGTTCTCTGTATGTGTTTTACATGAGGTCAGTTTGAAGAAGCCTTGACTGAAACATTTCTGTTCATCCTGCAAACTGATTCTGTCCCAGTAAAAATCTGGACTGGGRAAGGAGCCYCCTATGCACAGCTAAACTTGAGTGRTGGATTTGTTGCAAACAGATTAATTCAATGTAATACCCTGTACAGGGCTTTAAAATTACTTTGAGCAGCTTTTKCCAGCATGCCAGTATTTTAAATCATCCAGAAGAGAGGAAAAAAACAAAGAAAAAAAATRAATTRAAGAAATAAGTCATGTAGATGGGCTAAATAGTGGAAGCAATGTGGGTGGCTAAGCCAACACAGCAGACRTATCTCAGGTATATTTTCTTTCAGTCTGCCTCCCACACATTTCAAAATGAATCTCAAATGTATTTTTTATAATTTACAATTATTTCCATTAGAGAATAATAGAGATTTGATGCCTGGGGTAATTAATGYTCTGTGATGTCTATTGTAATAGCTATTTTACGTGTAGGAAATACCCGAATAAGAAGCAGTTTGCTCTTGTGCTGATCTAGTTGATTTTTATCTTAGCTTTTACTGTAAAATAACAATTGGAAGATATGACAATAGATACTTTGATTAAGCTCTTAAGCATCTGATAAAACTTGGGCAAAGATAGTTCACTTAAAAAAGAGCATTTTTTAAAAAAATCCCCTTCAATTTCTGACATTTATTTTTATGCAATCTGTGTTTTAAAGTATTTTGTGACATTTACTAAATATAATAATTGGTGAATTGCAATGATTTGAAACTAATTAAAAGCCAAAACATGACATGTTAAATGTCTATTAATGAAAGAAGTATATGGTGAAGGAAGACTGTACTTTGTATGCAACAATTAACTGATTGTAGATYTACATCTTTTTAAAGTTATGTATTKAAGTCATTACAAAYCAGAAAACTCMTAAGTAATTTCCTTTTTCTACTCTTCCTGGTTTCCCCTCTCTAATGTCTTCCCCCTGCTCTGCCCCAAGCTGAAAAACTGTTTTGTGTTATTGTTTCCTCCCCAGTTTCTTGTTTCAGGTGTGGAAATCGGAATTGCAGTGGTTTCTTCTTTCCCCCTGATCATTCAGCACTTCTGTCCTTTCTCTGTAGTTCTTGGTAATTTTTCTGCTGTATCTTCCTTATAGCTCTCTCTTCCTCCTCTACATTCCTGTATTCTTGATCTTGTTAGACTCATCTGCTTCCTCATGTAACTTCATTTGGTGTTTGCCCCCATACAATATTACTTTTCTTCCTTGTACGTACATTTTCTTGCAAGATTTATTTTAATATACTTTTTATTATACTTTTTTTTGAGCTCCTCTTTCCTTTGAGCTTTTTTTTTGCTCTTCTTTCAGCAGAATTCTTAAAGAATCCAGTGTCATCCTTAATAAAGATACACAATTTCAGATTTCTGAGATTCGTGAGTTATTTTTAAAGTAATTTTTTTACTTTTTAGATGCCTTTCATTAGCAAGTTTTCTACTTCTCAGCCATGTTATATTTTTCTTGCTGATTTTATTATCTGATCATTTCTATTTGTGTATGTTGGTTCTGGTTTTAGTGTTGGATTTTTATTAACACTCAGCCTCATCTTCTCATCCATTCTATTTCAATTCAGCTTTTCTAAAGCAAATGCCACRCTTTCCTTAAAATCTCCATTCTAAGTCTTCTCATTTTAGCTTCCCAATCCCGAAACTCCCATGGTGGCACCCCTTACCAGAACAGTCACTAAAATGGCAAATTGACTGACAGWATGCTTTGATTTTTCCCAGCAGGGCAGTAAATGTATCACCCTGCTGTAAAAATTCTGACCTCAACATTTCCAAAGTTTTCTACAAGTTACGGGTCTGCTACGCAATACAGAATACTTGGTGCAGAGATTGAAATTTTCTGTGTCAAAATAAGTATTTCTGAAAAAGYTTTCATTGACTCCCTGTAAGATTTTTCTCAAATTGTCAGCTCCTGGTATGCTGAAGCTTTGCTGTGTTACTGGAAGGTCAGGCTGTGCTTGAAACTGCAGTTACAGTCAGCTTTGAAGGTGTTAGAATCTGAGCCAGCCCAAAAAACCTGTTTCCTCTTCAAAAAAATATTATCCCTTCAATTCTGTTCACTTGGGATTTCAAAAACTAGACAAGAGATTTCCAAAAGTGRTTTGGTTTAAAGTGACCATTGTAATAAGAACACTGGTGGGTTTTTACTGTGTGTCTTCATCCATCGGAATAAATGATCTGCCAGTTGAGTGTCTTGTGGTCTGAAATTCTCTTTTTGCTGTCTGTAATTCTCAGTCTCAGCCTTGTAAGAACTAAATCTGAGGGCTCAGTGCAATCTTAAGAACCGCTAGGCACTTTGGATTTCGGGGTGGTGGTGCTGCTGTGTCTGTGTGGTGATTTTTGGATAATTTTTGAATTTTAGACACCAGGAGGAAACTCAGAGAAGCGCTGTGTTCCCCTCACTGACTGGTGACATCGTCTCTGATGGATGTCAGGGACTTCCTTCCCTGCCAAGGCTCAACTCAGCTCTCATTTGTGAGCTCAGGACTCTCTGGGGCTTCTCAGGGATGTTATATGCTTTCATTTTCATTTGTCCAGGGTAGGAAATCAGCTCTGCCTGGGAARAGTTGGCATATTTAACATCCCACCCCAATCACACCGCTGCCAATATATGGGAGCCAGCTTAAATACATCCTCCTACTGACTACTGATGGACTGGTGCTAAATGTTTGTTTTGGCTTAAAGGGGCACTGTTGAGATGTAGTCACAGGATGATTTTGTTTCAAATTTTCCATGGAGTGCATAGTTTTCTGGCTGACTTAAMTTGGCTGTGTGTTTCAACAGATAGATGTATGTACATGGTTATCCAATGGCCTGCATGAAATACAACAACATTGCCTTTGCACATTGTTAAAGTGAATTTAGAAATGAATGGCTAACTTAAGCAGTCCCTTGCAGATGTTGTGAAAGTGCTCTGAGTTAGAAAAAAAAAATTTAAAATTGGGAAAAACTGAATGTACTTTTAGTTATTTGTGGGTTTTGCTTGCCTTTTTCAAGCTCCTTTCTGCCTTTAATGCTCCTTTCTTGCCTTTAACCAAACCTCTCTGGTTTTGGCTCTTGTGCAGTTGTGCAGTGGTGCCTGTGCATGRGCATTTGTGAGGCATCAATACAGGGAATTGGCTTCTCTTTTAGTAATTACAAAATTGCAATAGATTTTTCTGGTTGAGAACATCTAGGGTTCAGTGGAATTTGTCACTTTTTGATGTTCTGTAATGGCCCTCGACATTACAACTCCACCTTCTGGTCTTGGAAAGTAAGGGCTGGGTTCATCACTTTCTATGAGGGAGGATTTTTTAAATGCATATTAACATTAAGGGCAGAAGAGAAGTCAAATTCTCTGGTATTGAGAGGTTTTTCTTTCTGTGGGTTTGAATTCATCTTTTTTCTGAGCACAGCAGTGACCTGGACTGGTCTGCCAATACAGTATTTGCCATTTTCCATGATGAGGTATTAAGATTTGTAAATCACTTAAAACAAAAGGATTTTACTTCAATTCTTGATTTAGGATCTAACTTTCCTGGCACTCAATCTCTTCAGTATTGAGAAYTGAAACAAAAAAGCTTGAAGCATCCACATCTCTGTCTTTGTGCAGAGCACTATCCAGTGGATGGAGTCATATTTTTACAGAAGTCAGAGTGTCTAATGACTGGCATATCAAGGGTAGGCTCCATGAGCAGTTCAAGATTATGTTCATTGTGATATTTGCTTTAGATTAGTCAAGAATTGAAGCAACATAAGAATAAATTTATCTCTATAGCAAGACATGAACCTGCATAAGGAAACTGGRCCCTTGAATTTGGAGTATAGAGATAAAATGATAACAAAACCCTTGAGACTGGTAAGATCTGCTCAAGAAACACCATTTTAAACCCCCGTTTTAAAGATTTATTTATTTATTAAATTTTGGTTCAATCCTTGGTCATCTTGCAGTCTCTTTGCCTGGCTTCTTGTAGAAAAAAAAAAAGAAACCTGGGTACGTGGGAGGAAAAGATGAATTGAGAAGTGGAAGAAGACTGTCTTGTCTTTTCTTTCACAAAGGATGTGTCTGTTCTCACTTCTAAGYCAAGCAGCAATAGAGTGACACTTTCCCAATTGCACTCTCCACGCAAATGATGCTATGGCTACCACATGGTGGTTCTATAATTGTGAGGTGATGATTGTGTGATGCCARCTGGGAGGCACAAACGAGGTTGGGCAATGCTGAACCGGAGGGGAGGGTGCCCTGGCACAATCTGTTCACTGCCTGGGAGCTGCTGGAGCCAGGCAGCCTCCCTTCCAAAACCTGGCTCCAGGGGAAAAGCGCTGCTTTGTCCTTCCAAGTCATACAGATACCAAGAATTAGSTTTGRGGTGGKTTTTTTWAGGTTTTTTTAGAGCCCTGCTCCTTAGCTGTAGGTAGAGATACCCTGGTGCAAAGGGAGCTGAAGGGCCTGGCATTGCAAACACTTCCAGCTCTGTGCTTCCTTCAGCACCCAGGAAAAGGAGTGGAAACAACTAAACTTCATTATTAATTTAAATTTTAGAGGTATTTTCAGCTTCTTTTGAATTCTGTACGTGGCTCAAAATATTTTGATGTCTTTTCAGTAAAAATTGGTGTTTGTTGTCCTACAAAATATGATTAATTCCTGTAATAAGCACCGTCTGAAAAGGGGTATGGCTATGGGACAGCATCTTCATGTCAGGTAGGCTGTTAGGAAAAGACATCTGTTGAATAGCTTTTGGGATTTGGACTATTTTTTTATTATTTTTTTCTTCAAAAATCCTCAGAGACAGAAGAATGGACAGAAATAGATGCCCACTCCCCTCCAAGAGACCACGACAGAACTCTGAGGTATTGATATAAAGACATATTTGTTGATGTCCCAAACATTTTGGTATCTCATCCTAGAGGAGCTCCTGTATTAATAAATACTTTTTGGCCACTTTAAAAGATGTACAAGTCAGCTGAGTCATCCTGGCTCTGGAATCAGTTTCCTTGGTAAACCTGATGGCTCTAATACAGCACATTAGTCAAATTAGAATTTGGAAATAATTAAGATTTGATAGAATACACAGACTTTCAAGATCTATAAACCTGAGTATTTCTTTATGGGCTYGAGCCAGGCACAGATGCAATTGCTGAAGTGGGTCCAACAATTCATTACTCATGAAATATGGAATATGGGCACAAAGCTTAGGTAGGGGATTGCTGTTGATAAAAATCTACAGTTGACACTGCAGTATGTTCAAGCCTAAATTTTGGAATTTGGCTCAAGCATAGCCCACCTCTAGCAATAGCACATCAATTTTTAGGGAAGTGAGCTGGTGATACAGCTGTATTAGTGCAAGCAAAAATCCTGACGGTGGGACTGATGCCATTGGCTTCAGGCGAGCCAGAAAGTATCTCCTCATCCTTTTACATGGAAATTGGGGCTGGCCATGAAGTCAGTCCTCCATCCATCCCAGACCTTGGGGCCACTAAAGCCAGCCATGTAGAGCCATGTAGGCTCTTGTTAGTCCTGAGTGGARCTGAGCTGGATCCCAGGTGTGGAGGAAGGGAGGGGCAGCTCAGCTGCCTGAGGAATTGSTCAGCAGGGAAATGTTCTTTCAACCCTGGTGTGTGTTTGTAGGCAGGAGGGAAGGGGTCAGGACTGAGAGTGGTTGAACTGAGTGAGCCACAGCAGAGACTGACCTGTCTGGACACAGATGACACCATTCAGGTGCACTGGATGGACACAGACAATGTGATTTTTGATTTTGTGGTTGGTCTTATGAGAGCTGTGATGGTTTGATGTTGGCCCTTRGGATCAGCAGTGTGCTGGTAGTACCTGAATGACTTACCCAAATTCATGTATGAAGCTGGTGGTGCTGCCAAAACAGCTTTCACATCAATTGTCTGGGATTTTAGGTCATTGTAAGCCCCAGACCTCACTTCCTTGCACTTTTGTTCAGGCCCTGTCTTTATCASTGACTTCTGCAGCTGGCTGAAAGCAGGATTTGCACAAAGCTGAACTGCATTTTAATACTTGCTGTCACTTTTGGAAAACCTCAAAATTGTGACTTTTCCCAGCAAAGTAACTAGAGACATAAAAATCAACGAAGGAAACAGTTAATAGACTGCAGGGCARTCGAAGGGCTTTGGCTCCTACTGCAAAATATTAACGGCTGTAATTTGACCTCTTAGCCAATTAATTTTGGCCAGTGTAAAATTCCATACACTAAATCTGTTTACGATACTTCACTATTCTAGGCATCTGATACTGTGCCAAGACCTTAATATGTCTCTGAACAGAGGTCAAGTCATGGCCTTAAAACGAAGACTTGAAATATAAGCTGTGTGTGGGTGGGTTGCCTTATGTCCCTAAGGGGCTTACGAGTTCCTTTTCTATTGCTGTACGATCTGAAACTCAGCTCACTGCTCTCTCTATTACCTTCTTGTATTTCTTAATCAAAATAAATCCATTTTGCAGCTCARAAATGACCCCTCTTTTTCGCAGTTTGTCCGTGCCGTTATGTTTTTGCCACATGGCTCTGGTTAAACATGTCAGCAGTTATCTGCTCTCTCTGTTGGACATCTGTTCAAAAACTCATCTTTGATCGATTTCCTCGACAAGTCCAAGTTATGTCCATCATGTACTCTGGGGTGAAACAGTTGTGTCTTGGTCATTCTACCTGTGCTACCCATTCATTTAACACTGGCTTTTCCTGGCTTTGGTTTTGGGGCTGGATTCCCCTCTGTTAAGGTATATGAACATCAGTGAAGTAATCTGATTTTTATTAAAAAACAATAAAGATGTTTGTTGCTCTTTGCTGTTTGCAGAGTGAATGGTGTTTGTGGCTGAAGAGCAAYGAATTTTGTTTGGTTTAAATGAATACTGGTTAATTCTGCAAGTGTATATACTGGATTAAAGCCTATTTCAATTTGTTTTACTGTTTTTTTTTTTTTGTTTTGTTTTGTTTGTTTTGTTTTGTTTTGTTTTGGTTTGGTTTGGTTTGGTTTTGTTTTTGTTTGTTTGGGGTTTTTTGTTTTGTCTTTTTTTTTTGGTAGTTTATTTTTGTTTTACTTTATCTCAAGCTGCACATAACTGTTTTTAGGTTATGAATCAGAGGAACTGGAATGCTTAAGTCTGTGTTGTATGAAACACCATATCCCCATTGCCACGGAAGGGGGCAGCTCATGGGAACAGGCTCAGGGCAGGCAAAGTCTAAAGTGCATCATATTCTGTTAAAGCTGTCTGACTTCCAGGAGAGGTCCTGGACCACTGCTTTCTTTCCCCAAAACCAGCTGACGTGTTTCATATCGTAACAGAGCAGTTTTCTGAGATACCCTATACCTCTTGTGTCATTATGGTATTAAAGTCTACTCCTTGGTGTGCTCTGCATGGACTTTTTTTCAGGGTTGAATTGCTGTGCACCTAAATCAAAGGTGTGCCAAATACCCTGAAAATAATGAAAGGATGAAKTATCTGCTGTTCCACGTGCCTGGATGGATTAGCAATTGTGCCTCAGGCCTTGAGAGGCAAAAGGAAAGAAAGCCTAACAAAACTGAGTCAGTGTCCAAAATATTTGAAACTTTAGATAATGAAATAAAAACCATGTCTGTTTTATTACGGTTTGGATTGTTTCTAAAGCACTGGGGTTTGTAGAAGTGCTGAAAACAAATGATAATCCAGTTGGAATCACCCACGGCTGAATGCAGATTAGGATTAAGTCAAGTGTAGGAATGGCAGATGACTGATAATTACCTGCCAATTAGTGTGCCCCAGTTAATGGCAAAGTAGAACATCCATCAGGGACTGACCTGTATCTGCTTGCACAGCACCTGACACAACTATTGCTTCAACAGCAACCACTACAATTATTTGTCTATTACATTTCCTTTTATCTGTTCCCCATTATRGAAGATATTACTGATTGAAAGATCAACTTTGAAGGTTTATAATGAAGAAAGCCAATAATAAAGCATMTTAACCTAGTGCTAGGAAGTTAAAGAAATTTGAACCCAAATCTTTGATTTGCTTAAACCTGATTTATATTTAATTCAGTGAAGATAAAGTGGTTTGCCAGAATTCTAGTCCTTGACTAAAACGACTTTTTTTTTTTTTTTTCTGGAGGAGCTGGGGGATGATGGTGAGGGGGATGGGGAGTGAAGAGCCCAAAATTAAAAAAGCACAAGAACAAATTGCCTAGTCATTTCCATTTTGAATTTACTTAGCCATTAAAACAAATGAGATTGTCTTTGTCTGTGATATATAGTCCCCAGCTGATGTAAAGGGTATGAAAATAGTTAATGGCTTAAAGAAGAGAAACAATAAGGTTTTATATTATATCAGGAGATTGTCTTTGTAAAGCTGTTCCCTGGGTACCGACAGGTGGTGTTGAATTTTGCATACCTTGAAAGAATAAGGKTTTTAGATGGAAGTAAATTGAGAAAATCCTGTGCAGCAAAGGTTTCTTTTTGAAGTGGAAGAAGTTGGTCAAATATCTGAGCCCCAGCTGGAGCAGGCAGTGTGAATGAGGGAACAGGACCGAAGCTGGACAAACGGGATCATATATCCTTAAACATGTTTGTTTGGGGTTTATTTTCTAACCTGCCACAGTGGAGGCCACCACAAAATTCAGACTGTGCAGGCTGAAATCCTGTGTGTCTGGGAGGGTTTGGGTGGAGTGTTCCAGCTCAGCCCAACCTGTCAGAGAGAAACCTGTGCCTCCAACCTTGTTGTGATCATGATGTCAAGGACAGGAACTGGTTAAATCAGGCACCTTCTGCCACCTGAGCCTTGAGTATTTGAGGTTTCTTCAGTCTTAGGAACATTAACTGGAGTTTTGTAAGTTGTTAGGCCAGAAGGAACACTACATAGTTTTGGTTTTTTGCTTTTTTTTTGAATGCAGAAATCTTTTCAAACAGACCAGCAGATGGTAGTGTTTGCTTTGTAATTACAGCTCAGAATTCACGGAAGGGACTGCTCRTCTGGCATAGGTCACTCAAGGACTGCTCCACGTGTAGCAGAACTGGAGAATTGAGGAGCAATTTTAGTTTAATCTGGCACAAAGGAAGGGGGGAACCCATCCGAAATCTTCAGCCAGGTGGGACAATAAAGGACTCAGTGGACAGAGGTTTGTGTCCCAAGTGCTGCAGATAAAGTGCCTGGGATTGCAGAAATATCAAAGGTGATTAAAGCAAAAATTCAGGGGACAACACGAAAATGTCCCATCTTTAGCAACAGCAGGAATTACTGTTCAACTGCAGTAATTTTCAGAAACTGCAGACATGACAGGATTTCGTTGTTTCAGGGGGGTGCAGAGTTCCTCTCATTGCACAGAGCATTTTTGGCAAGGGGATGGAGCACAGAGGTGATGGATGGAGGAGGTAAAATTAGCTGGTGACGTGGGCTTGGGCAGCTCTTTTCACCACAGGTTCCCTTTTGTGAGGTGAGGATGAGGTGACTGAYAACCATTGTTAGGTTCTTACAGTGAACTAAAGTATTGCTCAAGAATACCAAATATTATTTTATCTACATATGACTTTCTCAGACTATTTTGCAATCATATATTCGGGTCTGTTTGCCTACATGTTTTGAAAGGCCTCCTTTTATTCACCTTCTGAACGGGAGAAAGAAATTGTTCCACACAATGTGACACTTCACAGGAGAAAGTGATTTTAAAAGCAGTAATGGAGAGCTTCATCCCAGGAGTTTTCGATTCATTTCTGGAAATTAAACAATGGAGAAACACTGCAGAAAGTTACCGTGAATATTTTGATTTTTTTTTTCTTAAAAATTAATCTAAATCTATGTGTTGTTACTTTGTTTTTGTTTTGCTGGAATTTTCTCACAGATGGTATCACTTTTGGAAAGTTCATGGGTTTAAGGGATTTTTAAAAGGAGTGATCCAGCTATTAGCAATGATATTTCCAATTACTGTTCTTAAAGAATACAAGTCTGAGCCTGCACATCMTATGATGAGGGGAATGGCTGTCATTCCAACCTGCCTCAGCATCTGGGTGTAAAAAATTTCAGACAGGTGTTTTCAAATTAACTGCTCAACCTTCAAACGAAAAAAAAAGGCAGGATTATATTGTGTATTTTCATGGTCTGGGGTGCCGAGGGGGAGAGTTTCAGGTGGTTGATCAAAAATGAAGGATAAGAAGAAAAGGGGAAAAACAAGAGCATCTCTAATCTGCATAAACTACTCTCATTGTCTGTTCAGCTGTGTCACTAAAATTATAGTAAAAGTTAAAAAAAACTCCAACAATTATTTTGGTACATAAAGGCTCCTTGGGCCTCTAAGTATCACGTTCCATGTTCTGGGGTGATTGAACACTTGGGGTGCAGCATTTTTAAACCACTGGAACATGAGCTGATTTCTGTGGGAGAAGACTTGSAGAACAGAGAGCTGATCCTCCTACCAATGGAAAAAAAAAACAAACTATGAGCATATCTCCTTTTAATAATGCTTTATTAGAAATGCATTTTAATTGTTGGATGAGTCTCTTTTCAAGTTGCAAATGGCTCCTGTAGAATTTTGCTGAGATGACTAGAGGCCATTTTTGTTGCAACATGCTTCATTTTGGCCTGCTGTAAGTTTGTCAGAGTTTTAGGTTTTTGTTAGTATTTATATTGTAGTGTTTAGTCACTCATTTTTTGTTTGCATGTAACAGAATATTTCATTTGAGTTTTCAAGCACTGAATTGCTGCTACAGCACTGCTTTCAACACTTGGTATTTGAGTAAATGAGTTAAAATAAGGAGGTTAGCTAGGAAAATAGGAGACATCATAATATCCCCACATGTTTACTTTCTATTTTAAAGTTATTTAGGTTTACTTTCTATTTTAAAGTTATTTAGGTTTACTTTCTATTTTAAATTGTATCTGATGATCATCAGGTTTTTCAGCTGGGTTTCCCTTGTGCCTGAGAAGAAGGCAGTGTTGGATTTGTGGGGATAAAGAAGCTCAATTCGAGGAGCAGCACACTCTTGTTTTTACACTCTGGTTTTACAGTGTGTGTGTAATACTCCAGTTGCTTCATTTAAAATGTTTTAAAAACATTTGATATGTTGCTGTTTCAGAGCTCTCAGTCCTGTGTGGATCAGGCTGATACTTGGCTGTAGATTATGTCTAACACAAAGGTTTATAAATTTTAAGAGAAGATCCATAAATAGGATGTTGCAGGTAATGAATGCTGGACCTGTAATCCAAGTTTTGATAAAAACCAAATATTCAGATATTCAGTATCACAGCTTCTTTATTTTCTTTTCCCTGAGCACTTAAAGCTTGCATGTGCAGCACACTGTGGTATCCACACACCTCCTCAGCTGAACAAAAGAAACAAGTTAAATGTTAATATTTTGCTAACATTATTTAAAACAAGTGACTTTATAATCAGGACACAATGAGCCCTGTCACTGGCTGAGTTAAAAGGACCCTTGTAGGTAATTTTTGATCCAGAAATCCTTAACAGTGATAAACTTGCTATTAAGTGCTATAAGAGAATTATATTATTATTGTTAAATTATATTAATAATGGCTAATCAATAGTAATAATTATTCTAAATATAATAGTATTACTATAGAAATATTTGTTTTATTTGATACAGATAATTAGAACTATTAATATATTACCATAATGTTAAATATTATATTTAGTATATACAATGTATAGTATATAATATGTTAACTGTAGTGTAATTAATATTGTGATACAATTATTATACTTAGAGTATTAATAACTATTTTATTACTAGTAATAATAATCTGTGGAGAAGGCAGGATAGTGGTAATAGTAGGTGATATATTAAGTTCTAGAAAGCCCTACTAAGGATCACTGTAGGGTAGACTTAGTTGCTACCTCTTGTCCTAGGACTTTGTGTAGTGAGAACCTTGCACTGTCCAAAAAAAGTAAATGGCATTTGAATTTGGTTCTGGTGGAACCTCTTGAGATTGATCAGTCAGAATTTAAGGAAAATGGGAGCCTGTTTCTCTCTCACTACCTCCAGCCCTGCTGCTGTCAGAATGATTCTTCTTTTTACTTTTTTTTTGTGTTCAATACAAGATGTCCATCACAGGCCTAAATCTCAGAAATACTGATTTTTGATCAGCTWACCCTCCTTTATTTTCAAATGCATTCCAGTTGCTGTACACATTTGATTGGCGCTTTTCCCCAGGAACCTAATGCTCAGTTTGGAGTAATGGGAACACAAACCATTAATAAAAGATTAAAGAAAAAGCAAAACACCAGGATTTAAAATTCCAAACATATCTCTGTAGACTGTCTTTATAAAAGGCAGTTTCTTCGGCAGGCGTTGAAATGCAATTCTTCCTACACATTAAATAATAAAATCAGACATGGGAACTTTCAGATTGCTGTGCTGAGCAAAATGGATGTAGTTCTTTTAAGTCCATAAAAGTAAGGAAAATCAGATCTTAAGAACCAAGATCACACTTGAACACAGTTGGAAAACTCCATCACGTTACCAAAACCTCATTAAGCTGTCATGGGCTTTTTTCGTGCGTTTTCTTTTTGGGTGTTTTCGATTGCCAAGATATTTGTGTGYAAATACTCTTTTCTAACTCTATTCCCCCTCCTGCTCTGCCACTGTTTGTGACAACATGGGGGTTACCATGGGGATTGTGACGTGTGATGTCACACACAGCAGCGTGACCCTGGTGAACCTGGTGAAGGATGGAGATGGACAGAAAAACTAGGGCAGCAAAAATGGAGAAACATGCAGGAAAAATGAATGAATTTTAATAAGATAAGAATGAAACACTGGTGCATGGGGTGGTTTTGTTTGTTAAAGTTCACCCAGATGCGTGTTGTGGCTCAAGTTTTTCTTTTTTTGGCCTGAAAGTGCCTGGTTCTGGTTTTGGAAAATGTGCTGTGTGATATGTATCCAAAGACCTTTCCTCTACCAAGCTGAGCAATATGAGGTAAGCTTAGAATGAAAATTGTAACTCAATCCCAGCTTCCAGAAAAGGCAGCATTAAATCAGACACTAACACTGCTTAGCACTTCTCTAATGCTTAACACGTGGGAACATTATTGAACCTTCACAACACCCCAGTATGGAAAACAAGCAGGTGCCAGTATCCCCAGGTAAAAACTGGTGAGTGTGTGATTATCTGAATGTTAAATGAACTCTCATAAAGTGACTCATCAAATCACTGGCAGGGTGAAGATCTGGAAATTCCTATCTTTATTGTCCCACGTTTGTTTTGCTGGATCAGATCTGTGTTTCATTGAAAACACAGCGTTCAAAGTTGAGCTGGTCAGTGAAAGGACAGTCTCGCTCATACCAACGTTATTACATCTTTTTTTAGGTGCAGGTAAGGCTGTGTTAGCACAGCATATTCATTTTTTGTGCAAAACATGATGCACAGAACTAGGGCAAAAGCTTTTAGAGCAGAATTGTGCTGAATGGGGCTGAAATGGGCTCACTCTTATAAATGTGGATGCCTGCAAATTGAGCATCATGAGTGTAAAGCAGCCTTTGTTCTTTTCTTGTTTTTTTTTTTCCTTTTTGTTTCTTTCCCCAGAACCTTGACTCTCTCCTCGTGCATGCCATGTGTGCACTAACTCCTAATTTATATCACTTCAAGTGAGGAAAATCAGGGCCTTTGACTTGTAAATCTCACTCAAAACACACTTTTATGGTCAGGGTTATAATGGAGATACCGACAAACTCAGATATTTAACTATGAGAGCTCAGTCTGTGACATGATAATAAAGATGTGTTTTACTGCCAAGATTTCTTGTGTAGACAATAGGGGAATGATGCTTTTTAGCTTTCCTGTTGTCAATATACATACTTTGGCAAGGAAAAKGTGTTTGCCAGGTCAAAGTCATTGCTCCAAAAAAAGAATGCAATAATGAAATAATATAAATAGTGGAGGGCCCAGCACCTCCAGCAAACGTTATCAACTTTGAAGATCAAACTGACACAATATTTCTTGTATTCACATATCAAACCGATGAATCTGCACACCAGTAATTCAGTGTCAACACATCGATTCTCTGTGCACGTAGCTCCCCTTGAGATCTTTAGCAGATCTGTTTGTGAAAGGTCTACAGGCTCTCATGTCACCAAAATGTATGAAGTTCATATTTGGAGGGAGTTATTTCACATGTGGAACTAGAAAAGAAAGAGCCTTCAGTGTCCAGAAAACCCTCACCACGTATCTCCAGATTTATCAGTCAAAGTCTGTGATTTATTTCAGTCTGGATCAGACAAATGAGGCTTTCATCTAGGAAAGGTTTGAATTCGGGAGGAATCGGGCTGGTTTTACTCCTTAAACATCTTTTGTAAATAAGACCTTCCTCTGTAAGAACTGAGTTACTATTTTTGAGGTTTTGGTTCTTTCTTCCACAGCGCTAAAATAATGGTTTTTTTCTCTGTTGGAAGATCTTTTTGAAAAATATATTTTTTTGTTAAAGCAACCACCCCCCCACCTCTCCATCCCCTGCCCCCCAGTCTGACTGTCAACTAAAAGTTGAGCTTAATGATGGAGAGAGTTTCTTTATTTTTTGTCTATTATTTTTCACCAAAAACGTCCTTTAATATCTACTCTACTTTCTCACTTTCTCTTCCTCCCAAGAGCAAAACAGAGGCTTATTTGCTATAGTGACATTTTTGAAAATCTGCATGGCAGCATCGCTGTTGCCTATGGAATAGTCATCATGTTCAATTTTGTTGATCCTGTATTTGTTTGCTGGAAAGCAAATCCATCTATTTATCTTCAAAGTCTATTTTCCCAGGTTTCCCTCGCTTAAAGAGCTAAACTCAGCTCGAGCAGAGTCCTTGACTGCAAAAGCTTATGATATTAATGTTTTGCTCTGCTGTTCTAATGATCAGTGTGATGTTTTGAAAGTGTTCTGTCTTGTCAGCCCTGTTGTTTTTGCAGTCTGTGTTGATTTGGATGTCAGCTATGTTTCCAATAAACTTCTGAACCCTGAGTACTTTCTAGCAGAGAAGATAAAAAGATGCTTTGTTTACCATGCTATGAAAATTAAAGACCAAGAACTTTCAAAAATAGGAGCCTACAGTTAAGATCCTCTTGCCTGTGTTTAGATTTCTAAAGCAGTGGCCTAATTTTTAAAAGGGCTGAGGATCCAGAGGCCCCTKTCTGGCTCAATACTCTGGACAGGATTTTAGATATTCCAGATAAGGAGRGTTTAATATTTAATAGAAATCTGACTTATTTGTAGGTATTTGGTGTTTATGGGATTTTGATTGAGYGGAGTGATACAACAATAGTTCAAACTCATACCTGCTTGTGATTCTTGGGGAGCTTGGAAGGTGAGGAATAAGWTTTCCTGGGCTAAAATGGGGTCTCTATTCTGAACAGTACTCTTTCATATTTATTTTTAAATAAAATTTCCCTGCTGTGATTTCAGGCAAGAACAAAATAAATATACTTCAGAAAAAAAAATCAACTTGGAATGGATACCCTTCACTCTGTCAAGCTTTATTTGTGGAGGGCGTTTTGACATATGAAATTTGGAGTAAAATTTCCCTTGCTGTGTTTTCAAGCAAAACCAAAGYAAATGGTTGTTGCAAATACACAGTTGGAACAAATGATCTTGCTTTCATGCCAACAGTGTGAGGGTAAGAGGAAAGAAGCTTATGATGCTTCTGAGTGAAGATTATTTTCTTTTATATAAGGAGAACAAGATACTGGCTAAATCAGCTTCTAGGACAGAGATGAGCTAAATACTTTACTCAGGAACTGTAAAGCCTTGGAGGAGAACAGGAAAGGCAGAAGTGGGAATCTTTTCCATTCCCAGGCAGCAGCAGCAGGCTTTGAGATTTGTCAAGGGTTTCTCTTTGGGAGATGTCTGTGTAGAGAGGAGAAAGCTCTCTTGCATTCCCTTTTGAATACCTTCCAATTCCTGCACCCTTATCCAACTCTCCCACTAAAATTCACCTTCTGACGAGAGGTACAGCAGATAAACCCATTTTCTGGGGCTCCTGGGCTGGCCCAGAGAGCAGCAGAGGTTGCAGTGTAGATGGGCAAATCTACAGAGGAAATTCCCCATGACATAGCTCCTGCGATGCACTGGTGCAGCAATACCTCAAGAGCATGAAATGAAATTGTGTGGAACATAATGACCATCTTCTGGAGGTTTCCATGTCCTTTGTCTTCCTGCTAACAGCTGCAACCCAACTTGTACTCGGCTATTTTTAGTGTGGAGGTCAGTCTTAGAAATGTGTCCTCAGTTGCTCCTTGGCAAGAGCAGGCAGCCGGGTTTGCCAGCGGATGAACTGGATTTCCTAGAAGTTAGTGAGAATCTGAGCRAGTCACCCCAAAGTGAGTACCTGAGCTGGGAGGGCAACTGGGGAGCCTGGATTGCTCCATCTCCTGCCATAACCAGGAAGGAAATTGCTAATATAAG
>NW_026623405.1:940775-971965 GCF_030028575.1 Malurus melanocephalus
TTTTTTTTTGTTTTGTTTTTAAAGAATATACCAATTTAATCCATTTTTTTCTTTATTTTTTAACTATAGCATATGCATCTACCATTTTGAGCATTAATCTTGAAGCCAAGACATGCCTTTTGGGTATTTTCCTGTTAATGAAGTAACTTGCTGCAGAGTTGCCATAATATCTCARCAATCTACATGCTCTCTGGCCAAAGTACCACTTAAAGTTTCAGCTTCTTCTTGAATATGTTGGTTGGACACATGCCGTTTTTAGAAGCTAGATATTTTTTATTGGATTTGATGGGAAATATAAATTGGGTTTGGAAAAGGGCTAGCCCTTCAAGCCTTCCATTCTCCCTATTAAGATTTTCCTTGCAACTTGGCCTCTTTTAAACTCCCATCTCGTGCATACTCTTTTCTAATCTGATACCTCAGTGTACATATCTAAACATGATCAGTGACAGTTTTAGCTGCGGGGTGAGACTTTCTGTGACAAGGGCAGTGAGCTCTGATTTGAGACCATTCATTGCAAGTGACTTCAGCTGTCTCTTCAAGTGACATCCAGCTACTTGAGGAATGGGGGATGACGAAAGTTCTTTGGACAGAAAACTTTCACTGACAAGAAGGTGACAGGTCCTTGCACAGCTGGTCTCTGATATGCCTTGGAAGAGGCCTACGTAGTTGCTAATTTAAGTTTAGTGGTGGCTGCAAACATGGAGCAGACAAGTTCTTGTAGATTTGTAACTCATCTGCAGGAATGACAGGAGTTGGAGCTGCACTTACGGTGCTGGCGTTGTTGTATAACATTTCCAATAGCCCATGTTTATTTAAAGAGCTAAGTAAACTGAACTGCAAGTTATTCTCATTAGTGCTTCTGAACGTGGAGCTGAACATGGTGTATTCTGTTAATTTGTTCATATATTTAAAGTGGATACTGACCTTTTTTTAATGGTCTGTCAAGTTATAGTAATGGCATGCTCACTCTTGGGGCTGTCTATTCCTTCATATTTTTTTCTTTCTTTCTTTTTTTCAACCTGTCCTAATTTTCCCCAGTGTCTCCTATCAGTTTTTCAGCTCTTGAGGAGCTATCAATAATGAAAACTCTAATTTGTGGGAAGGGGGTGGCTGGATTTTATTTTATTTTTTTAAGGGAACTTCTTGCCTTGCTCAGAACAAATGCATGAAATTCCTCTCCYAAATCACCATATTCCCTGCCACCATTGCTCCTGATGGAAGCACCAGAGGGAAATCAAAAGATCCTTCCATAGCAGGAGAATGCTGTGGCATCCTGAACACACATCCTGAACTCCTTCCACTGCATGAGGGGTGAGTGCTGCCCACTGCATGGGGAGCTGGGATCCTTTTTTGGCATGTTTTCTGTCATCYCATTGAGAACATGGGTGTTTTTGTCCCAGCTGTGCCACCACAGGGCCACTGTCAMATTGTTAGACTATGGCACATAAATTCCTGCTGATGGCTTGCATATCTGTGTACATGCAGGAAAGCTTCAAATGGTGAAGGTGTCTGCTGTGCTGAATCCTCACCTGTGAAGGAAGTGTTTGCCCTCTAAATGTCAGGTAGCTCTGGGATGGGAACCTCGAAAGTTTGAGRCGATAACCCAAAGGTGACTCTCTGTGGATGTTGAAATAATGCCGTCCTGGCAGATGTGGTTTCAGAGGCTCCTCCTTCCCCCCACCATGGGTGACTCCTGTTCCCACCACACACTCTGCCCTTCCTGCTCAACTTTTTGTGCACTTGGGCTCTAATTCTTCAACATTCTCTATATTTTATTTCTGAAGARTATCCTTTCACATGCCTGATTGAGGAATGGCCACAGGAATGGCCATTTGGCTGAGCTGAGAGGTTGTCACTGCAGCGTGTGGCAGCGGAGAGGGAGAGGCAGAAACGTGGCCTTTTCCACTATTCAAAACTTGTCCTCCACGGAGTAGGGGGGTGTTTGTCACCCATCAGTCTCAGCTCTCCTTTAAGGGCTTTGCTTTCGTATCTGAAACATGGCCTGGTTCACACTGAAGATCACAGCAGTGTGATTGATTCTCAGCAGTCGTGTTTCAGTCTCCAGCTGGTGGAAGGCAGCAGAGCCTGGACAGGACTTGCACCATTTGCAGCCACTGAGGCTTTRGCCCTCAGTAAATAAACAAACACCARTRTATTATTGCAAAGATTTGACCTMATTTGTTTTGTTTTGTTTTGTTKTTTTTYCCCATCTCCTTGACACATCATTGAGCAAACTGTCGCTGAAGCAAGGGAGTAGGAGAGGAGATAATTAAATATTACATAAGGATAATAAGGTGTGAGTAAAATTATTTCTGTGGTTTAACATGTATGTCTTTTAGCAATTTCTTCGCTAGCTGGAGAATGTGAGCTCTGTGYAACGCCAAATAAACAGTTTGCTGTAGATATTTAAAAGGACCGAGTGCACCTCTTACAGATACTTTGTTGACAGTTAAAAAATGACGTATCTATTATTCATGCCGAGCAGCCAGACAGGAGGAATGCTGCCCTAACTTTCACTTGGTGGAAGAGGAAATGAGAAGCAGTGTAGCTTGTAAAGGCAACTGGGTTTGTTTAAAGGAATCCTGTCTTTTTGGCAGCCTGATTTGTAACTCGACTGAGTTGAAACTTGGTAGACTCAGAGCTACAATGGCAAAACTTCTTTTGATTTCAGCAAGGCTGTAATTTGGTTTTGTGTATCCATATTTATGACTGAGGTCACAGGTACAGAAACCTGATGCAGACAGGGTGTTTATTTATTTTTTTCCCCCCCAGAAGTTACTATCTGTAAAGGAATGAGTGATGCTTGGCTTTCTGACAACAAACCTTCGATTTTTAATGACTCATCTGCAAGAGYTGATAAAATGTTGCGAAGCCTTTTCTTGAAGGGTTGGCTTAGCAGGATGTCGTGTGAGAAATGTGTAGAAACAAAAGAGCAGCAATTGCAGGTGTCTGGGGCGCTCCTTACTGAAGCTGATATGCTGGTTTTTCAATTTAATCAGAATTATATGTATGCATAAAACGAGWATATTGAGATGACTGCTTTACATGAAGATTACACACTGCTCACTGTTGAAATGTGATAGTGGTTTTGTGGGCCAAAGGAAACTTGGTTAATGAAGGTTCCCTGTGATGTGAGAGATGCAGCAGAGAGCACATCTGAAAAAAGATGTTACCTAGAAAGCTGACCAAAATTAAGGATTCATTCTTTCAGTTGTTAAGATCTGTTTTTTGTTTTCCAGCTGCTCTTGTGCTGCCACTTTCATGTCCCAGGTCTTTTCAGCTTTTGTGCATTTCCTGCTTTTCCAGGATTTTGGTGCATAATGCAGCAGTGCACGTGAATGGGAATTGCTCAATCCAGTGCTGAAGTGGAGAGGATAAAGCAAGTTCTGGTAACAGGGAGAAGATGCTGCATTYGCAGTCACAGAGCAAAGTTTGATCTGAACAAAGCCTGAGGTGCACTTGCTCCTCAGCAGGGTAATACGTGACCTCAGAAATTTTGGGGTTCTGAAGGGTTCTAAGTAGCAATTCCCCTTGCAGTGGGTGTTCATCTTGGAGATGATGAGCTGGGTTTTGCCTCCAGGATCAGGGTCTGTCCTTTGACTTAATGCTGGATAATCCCGTTTGAACATAAGTGAATTGCAGAAGATTAGTCCAGTTAATGACCTTTCTGCTAAGTTGTCTCACACTGTTTACCCTCAGTCCCAGTTTTGGATGGAGGTGCAGGCTTTGTGCAGTGTTCACAGGGAGGCAGTGCCATGTGCTGGTGGCACAGAGAGCTCTGGGGTGGGCAGTGACCCGTGGGGATCTGAGCTGACGGTGCTGGGGTGAGGATGTGCACACCCAGCACATCCCTGATTGTAGCTCACACAAACCCAGGTGTGCTCTGCACCCACAGCAGCATCCCTGAGCGTCTAAAGGCACAGAGCAGAGGAAAATGTCCCCATAAAATGCTCCTCTTTGATAAGGGACAGACTCTGGGGCCACAGCTGGGTTGGAGGCTGAGTTTGGTTAAGGCGCTGTGGGTCAGAATCCCTCAGGCTCCAAGGATGGTCTGAAAGGACATGACCAAGGGAGCCAGTGGTCATTTTAGGCCACCTGATGATTTCACATCGTACCCCTGACCCCAAACTGGCCCAGGACAGGCTCCTTTGCTGCCCCAAGCAGGGTGTGAGGAGCAGCAGAGCTGTGACATTGCCCAGGTCTGCACCCTCTGTGAGCTCTGAAAGTGCAGCAAACTGTGCAGGACAAGGAGCAYAGCTTTGTCTGGGTATTTAACACAYCCAGCAGGACTTTGGAATGAGATCACATCCTCCTCAGCCTGGGATGGCATCTACAGTGGCTAAAAGTCCCAGGTTGAGGCAGCAGTATTTCATCACTGCGTGATTCTTGYGGTGTGCGAGTGAAAGTGCCCGAGGCCTCAGATTTATCAGCGCCTGGTTTCTCAACAAACATAAGCACAGATTTATCTGTATAAGGAAATTAATTTTGTTCGAGGGAGAATTTGAAGCAGAATGCAGAAATGATTCTGGAATAAGGCAGGTGAAGTTGTTAGTTAAATCAGCTCCATCCCTTGTGATAAATAGATCAAGAAGCTGGACAATTTATTGAATGAATTGTCCAGAGATGTCTAAATTATTTGCGGTGTCATTCCACCTGAGCCTGAGGAATGTGAGGCCAAATTTCAGCTGGCTATATTGCATTCCTCTCTAGAGCCAGAAATAGGATCCCAGCTGTTATAAATTGATTAATGAAGGTATTGTTATTTAGACCAGACCCTTAGGCTTGTAATGCCTAGTTTTAGCATAAATGATCAAGCTGAGCCATTCTTTAGAAGGCATAGCTTTAGAAGCTATTTGTCTAGTTCAGAAGCAGAAAATATAATGGCTTTCATTGTTTTGGCACGTTTTATTGTCTGTGTTGCCTCCCAAAATGATTTACTTTTTTTTTTTTCCTCTTGAACCTGTGTGGCATCATATTAGCATGGCACATGAAGATCCTGAGGTGAAAATAAATCCACAAAGATAAATATCAAACTTCGAGATGCTGCTCCATGTAACTGAATGTTTATCTGAACTTCACACACAGCATCCAGTTAGATAATTTGCCCACGAGGCAAGTTTGCTTCATTTTTCACAATGTTCTGCTACTTGAGATTATTTATTCACTGCAGCAGAGCTATGGACCAGCCTGATTTGTTAAGTGAGCRCTGTGAGGATAGATACTGCAGGACTATCTTTCATGGAAAACTTTGGAGTGAGGAGCAAAGAACTATCTCCCAGTGCATCCAGGATGGGCTAGAAAAACTGGTGATGGGGCAACTGCAGAGGTAAGAGGAGAGTCCTGCTTTGTGGAAATGTATTTTCCCTCTTATCCCTTCTGCTTGCCCTGTAATAACCTTACACTGATATTTCAAGACTCTTGATATTTTTTTAATTAAAAAAAAAAAATCAAGAACCTGAATTTATCTATAGCTTCATCCCTGGGTGCATGTTTAGTTAGCAAAAGAGAGAGATGAGGTGTTTATTCCACCAATAAGCACAAAAACTTTCTATCAGGCTGCTCAGCTGAAATTTAACAATCAGAAYTCCATCAGACAATTCTTTACACTTAACAATCATTCTTGCATGAAYGTGTTTGACATGTTTGACATTATGTGCTGCATTAATTGTAACCCATCTCAGGAGGCATTGTCATGGGGGTTCTGTTCCTTTCCACCCCTGTGTGTGTGAAGTTAAACTGCCCCCTGAAAATTCAGAAACCCYMAACTGCAGCCAAAGAAAACATCTGCTTTGGACACGGCTTATTTTATTTTTCTAGCAGGAGGGCTCCATATATCAGTGCCTCGCCTTGTCTAATTTSATTAACGTGATCTTGTGTCCATCCTGTGGCACTTTAATGGCCATTATTTGTGGCCTCCATCAAATAAAGCACTGACCATAAATCCAGCCTCACCTAAATGAAGATATAAATGTCAATCTGCATTACTGTACAATATTTATTATTTTAATTAAATGAAACTGATTGTGACGTTTAGTAGATCACAGGTTCCTTGTTAATGGCAATGAAAAACAAAAAAAAAAGTTTATTTTAGAAAGGCAAAAAGCTGCTTATTAGATGTAATTTTTAGAAATGGTCCTAATATTGTTGTGGGTTATCAGAGCTGGGAATCTCTGTGTGGAACACAATGTTTGTGCATCTTCTTGGGACATAAATGAGTTAGTGAAGCTAAACATGACATGTACAGCAGAAGTATCAAGGAACAAATGTTTTAGGAAGATGAACACCCTGCTTTTGCTGCTCATTTAGTAGTACAAGTATTTGCATTTAGCTKAGCCATTTTGTTTCATTTTCTCTAAATAGCAGGAGTTATCCCAAGTCAGATATTCTAGGTTTTTGCAGGTTGTAATTAAACTTTGTTCAATGTAAACATATTTATTTTCCGAACTACTGTAAAAAATACAGAAAGCCTGTAGCTTTAAAATACTGAAGCCAAATCCTTTKTAATCTGGTCCCCAAGATGGAAATCCAGTACAAATCAGAGACTGTTCTTATTTTTTCTCCTTTGGTTGTTCAGTGTGCTTTTAATGTACAGAAAGAACACTGTGCTGTTTGCATTGGTTGTAGGAAGGGATAATGGATAAAATTCCCTGGTCTTGATGCTGGCAAAATTTTTTAATCTGGCAAATGTAATATGTCAATAAAAAGACTGAAATTTKGATATTTGGTGGGTTTCTTCACTTKCAGGGAGTTGGGTTTTATCAAAACCTACTTTAGAGCAGTGAGTTTAGAGTCTGAACAGTCTTTGTCCCTCAAAGAACTCAGAGCTCTCACCAGAGACTGTTCAGAAAAACTTCTGCATAATGGAGATGTTAAATATTATTTGGGAAACAAAAGAACTGAGTTATAGTTTATCATTTTATATTGGAAAATATTGATCGTGTTGCTAATGAAGTCTGTGGCAAAACCTTAATTAACTTCAGTTGTAAGTGTGGAAACTTGGGAAATCGGGATTAAAAGATAATTTTATCTTTCTGTATATAAGCGTCATTTCTATCTGTGTTTTTTTACAATGATTTCTTGAAAATGAACAAAACCACACCAGCTTAAAGGGAAATTGATTCAGCTTTTCAAACATCTTGAGACTGTTCTCAGAGCAGTTTCAAATGTTTGCTGCAGATCTCTACAATCTTTCCCAATAACCTATAAGGTTTTTAAACTAAATGATGTTTATTTCAGATCACTTTTAACTAAAAATATGTATAGTGTATTTATAACAAAGCTGGTCATGAGGTTCAGGTCTGCATCAAATCGTATTGCTCTGACCTAATTTAATTCCATTAAAGAGGTGAAAACAYTTCTCTGGAGTTTATCCTTTTGGTCAGTGTGAACCATGCATAATCACAGCACACTTGCAGTAATTATTAGATGTTATCTTTTCAAGCTAAGTGCCCAGCATTGTATGGCATGGYATAGAAGGAATTGATTTAGCAAAAGCGAAGCTGAGAAGCTGGTACAGTAGAGAGACTGGATTTAAAGACAATGCTTTACCTTTCACAGGTGCTGCTCTCCTCTATTATCTCAAGACTTCTTTCCTGCAGTAAAATAACCAAGGAAATGCCTTTTTCTTTTACCAAAATCTAAAAACAAGTAAAGTGATGCCAAGAATACTTCTGGACTTCTTGATTAGCACTTTCATGTTTAGTAGTTTTAGTTCAGTATTGCTTTTTCAGCAAATACTTAAAACTTATTTTTTGTGATTTCTGTAGGACACTGTATGTAACTATGTAACACTCCTGTTCTTCCTCTGGATTTACTGCAGTGTATTTTTCTTAATTTTCTTTTTGTTTATATACACAATCTGTGCTTGTATAGATTTATGGTACTTCCCTTCAACCTTTCTAGTAGCTAAAGGGGATCTTGGACTAGTGTTCTTTCCCAGTGTGCAAAACACTTTTTTCTGTGTTACACCAAGGCAGGGAAAGCATCCTTTTTACTCCTGCAAGGAGTMAAAATTTTCATTTTTCATTTGTTGAAATGAGAATTACTATTATTGAAGTAGCTACTCCTGACAGTGTCATCCACTTGCTGTTCCCTCCAAAACTGGTCCAATGTTCCCTCTTGCTCAGAAGCCCTTGAGAGATTTTGATAAACACACAATGAGAAGGGAATTATTCCATCTCCAAATTTCATCTTTCCTCTTGCTCAGGAGCCCTTGAGAGATTTTTACAAACACACAGTGTGAAGGAAATGATTTCATCTCCAAATGCTGATCCTGACAACCAGATTTCACTTGGAGCATCTGTTGCAATGCCTCATCTGAATATTGCAGCACTGTCCCAGAGTCTTTTGCTCCAAAGTCTTGCTGGCTGGCAGGRTCACTTTTAATGGACTGGAATATCACTGCTTTTTAAAGTGGTTGGTTGGCCCTGTTCAAACCCAGCAACACAGTCCAAGGAAGTTCACTTCCAGAGCTGTGTTTTTTTTTATTTTCAGTCATGTTTGCCAGACAAGATCTTTCTTTTGTCATCATGTACAAAACTGAGCCCTTGAACGTTCTCAGAAGCTGTCTTTGTTTACATTTATGTTTGTTCTTACCTGCCAAGACTGCTGTGATTTCCTCTAGCTCTGCTTGCCACCCTGAATTTCAAGTCCATTTCAGTGTCAGATGAGGTTGTGTAACTCTCTGATACCAAAATTAATTTGAAGGATTTTGCCAGTACTTTGCCTTGTGTTCTAGAACTTGAGAGGAGTTTGTTCTGTCCATCCTACCAGTCTTCAGTCATTCTGATTTCTTGATTTCTTGTTCTAACATGATTTCAATTTCCTTCTGTCTTTGTTCTTCCCCTGGGAAATTAATCTGAGTTCTGACACATGTTCTCTGTCATCTTTGTTAAATCTGTAAGCCAAAGAACTGATCTTCTTAGCAGCGGCTCTACCTCCTGCCAGTGAACTCTACTTTTTGCAGCTTTAAGGCATTCAATTTTCTTCTATAGTTTCTTGCTCATGTATCTAAAAATAAACAAACCTTGTTTGTTTTCCTTGTGCTCTCCTCAGTCTTCTCTGAGTGTTCCACCTCTCTGTGATGGTCTGATTGCTCCAGCTCCTTCCAAAAGCTGATTGACCCTCTCATCCCATGTGCATCTTTTCTGTGCAAAGTGTGAAGGAGTCTGGCCTTCTAGGCTCGTTTTCTGAAGTGTCACTGATTTGTTCTGTTACTTTGGGCAAGTCACTTAATCTCGCTGTGGTGTAGTTTATCCACTATAAAATAAGTCTAATAATCCTTGCCCGCTTTGCTGAGCCCTGAATCTTGTTTGCCTTCTTTACATGTGCAGTCCTAAGGGTATTATAAAGCTTCAATTATTAATGTTTGGAAAGTGCTCTGAGATCTTTGGATGGAAATCCCTGTATAATCATATTTAGCACTTAGCATTTCACAGCACAGTGCAGACGCTACGTAATCCTCAGAATACTCCTGTGAGACAGAATTACCTGTCAATACAATTATTATCCTCACTTTACTGGATAGTGAGGCAGAAGGATTAGGACCTAATCCTGCTTCTCTTCAAATAAATGGGAGTTCTTCTCTTGACTTCAGCAGGAGCTGGAAGAAGCTTCTGTGACACATCAAGTTTTGAGTTCAGTCTGGGATGTCAATCCACACTGAACCTCTGGAGTCTCCTTCCTCTCTGTGCTGCAGAGTTGGGTGTTTCCTGATTGTCTTATCTTGACTTTCTTGCATGATTCATTTTTAGTCTTATTCCTTACTATTCTGTTTTGGTTACCTTCTTTATTATTTTATCTATTTTTAAGTGTATTTCCAAGCCCAAACATATTCTTGATGCTGCATGTGGCCCTGTGAGACARATCATCCATGAATTCTTCCACATCTTTGCCATCTTCCTTCACTGATTCATCCAGTACAGTTCTTTTGCCCATTTTTAACAGCTTTATTTTCCTCCTGGTCATGTTATTGCAGACTCAGCTGCTGCCTACTGGAATACTCCTTCTACATAGTTGACCATATCAAACTCCTTTATTTCAGACCAGTTTTGTTGTGAATACAGTCCCTAATAATCTTTCTTGGTTATAATAATTTCATGCCTGTGATCATGCTAGCCTGCCCTTTTTTCTTCCCAGTTATTTTAGTCTCTTCCAATATTAGACAAAGCAGACCTGGCTCACACTGTAGGTGCTCAGGACTYGTATTGTTACCCTTGAAATGATAAGCAAAGCACTTCTATAAAAAGACTGTAAGAAAAAGTGTTTAAAGCCTGAACTAAGATTATTTTAAGAAATTGCTTATGTGAAGGAGAGATAGGTAAGTTYATTCTTCCCAGAAATAAGTTGAATTATATAACATCATTGTAGAAGAATCAGTCTGTCTGGCATGTAAGAGAAGAGATTCCTCATTGATATGAGTTACTGACCACACCATTTCAGCATCACCAAAATAAGCTGGATCTGTCTTAAAATAATGAAGCAAAGTAATTTCTGTTATGTCAGATTGATGGTGCTTCCCTACTTCTTAGCCTGCTTTGTTCAAGGGACCATTTTGAGTTCACTTCTGGGCGATGTAAGTAAAGATCCATCCACAGAGGGTGATTTCTGAGCACTAAAATGCCACCATTTCAGGTGAAGAGGCTCTCCATGAACCTGGCACTGGTGGCTGTGGAAGAGGGGTCAAGGCTGGGCTTCAGCCAGAGGTGCTGCTGGTCACTCACCTCTCTGAGCAGCTTTGGGAAATCTTCCATTCCTGGAAAAGGCCCCTGGACAGAAGCCAGGTCCTGCACATTGCTGAGGGCTCTCAGGGRCCAGTAATACCTCTGACAAAAGCACTATAAAGCTAATTAAAAGCCAGTAGCACTGKCACCTTATTTCTAGCAATTTCTTTCCTTGAAACACCCATTATTGAGCATTRAAGGTAAAATCAATTCTATAAAGGTAAACAGTTCTGTAGTAATGTGACCATGACCTATAAAATGACAATCTGACATTAATTTTTAAGGATCATATATTCACATATGCTGTCATTGCAGAGCAAGTAACACGACTGGAAGTAGGCCTGTGCATTTGGAGAATGCATTTACAGTTTAACATGCTGTTACAAATGTAAGGAGGCTCCTTCTCTCTCCTCTAATTTTTTTTCACCAGCTTGACAGTTTTTCAAACATATTCACTGTCAGCCCTAACAACCTGTCAACAACTGCCATTATGTGAAAATTGCAAAGACTTGCTTGAGCACTGTGAAAACTGACAGACATGCCACAAGGATAAGTTCCTCAGAAACAGAGGGCTAAAACTTTTGAAAGGTGCTCCAGCCCTTCCAAGGCAAAATGAACAGTCAGATATCAGGGGAAAAAAACATACACTTGTCACATCTGATATCTATTTCTTTTCCCCTCAAATTGAGGTGTATGTGAAGGAATAAAACATAGATTAGGACAAACTGTGCAACTTACTAGAGTTGGTGCAATTTTCCTCACTGTCAAGCAAGAGAGGCCAAATTTATCCACTGTGTAGATCTGCTGTGTTGCTGGTACGAATCCTGGGAAACAGGGATAAAATTCACCCTCTTGGAGTATCTATAAATGAAATATGATTTTCTCTGTGTGGCTCACTGTAAGARAAAAATCTCAGTTAATGTTCACTATAATATAATATATGATAAAGTTTGTGGAGAAGTGACCCTGCAATGCATTGTGCACTTTATAGAGCTCATTATCTTATCTGGTACATGAGTGTTCAACAACTGAAATTGTGCTGGCACACTGAATTCACCCATGAATTCATGAACCAACTTCTGGAACTGGTGTAATGAAGAATATCTAGATTTACCATTGATCCAAAATGGTTTGATCAGCTTTGTGGGGGGAGGATAAATATGRATGATCCCCAGGATGTGGGACGGTGCACCGCGTGTGAGTAGCAGCASAGCCAGAGAAATCTGTGGGAGTTCTGCCCTCGGAACATCTTATGGAAAGGAGTTTTAAATCTTCAGTGGAGGCACTGGGATGTGGTCAGGACACCCAAACAGCCAGCATGGTTCCCAAACTATGCATTTCCTGGCTCTTGTTTCATTTTGGGTGTTGTTCCCAAGTCAGGAGCAGTGAACAGGTTGAGGGTGTGATTCAGATCTTTTCACTAGAAGATATTTAATTCCCTGTTAACCTTTAGCTCATAGTTGTGCCATTTAGTGTATTGTGGTCCTATAAAACAACATTCCCTGTTGTGGAAGACACTGTAAGTAATCTGAAATAACACAATTCTGAAAGAGAAAGAGGCTTTACACTTCTGTTTTAATGATTTCCCTTATTTCTTTGTTCTTCATGTTCTTCTTCACTTGCAATTGCAAAAATAACAGTAATATTCATTGCATACCCCTTTTTTGGGTAGATTTTTCTTTGGTTAAAAAGAAGAGCCTTTAACAACTCTTAGAGTGAATGGAAATGAAGGCATTATTATTTTGCTTTTGTAACTCATCATCTTTGTTTTTATACAGACACTCTCCCACTATTTCTTGCTGTTTTTCTTTTGTTGGTCGCTATTTGGTTTAATACTTGCAAACCACACAAGGAAAGGTTATCCCTTGGTTTAATGTTTATCTGGTGGTCTAATCTCGGGTCGCAGATGAGCTTAAATCAAAGCTTCAGTGATACTTATCTAATCGAGCCTAAGTGGTGGCAGCCTGCTGCAGGATTGTGTTGAGCTCTGAGAGGACTCGTGAGATGGTCATCTAATCCTCAGGTTACAAGGGGTTACCTTGGCTCTCTTCCCTCGCTTTTGCTGTTGTTCTTCAGATGGAGATCGCTCAGGTAATGCAGTCAGCTGAAAYGGGATCTGGTTTTTATTAAACAGGAGGCTGCCTGTGTGTTTCAAGTGTCTTTCAGTGCATGTGGGAATATGTAAGGTCGTAAATCACAGAAAGAAAATACCATAGCGTTTCAATAAAACGTCCTGCACCGGAGTGTCTGGGACAGAGAACATGAGTGTTTYGCTGCTTTCATGGAGCGTAATAAGTCACTCAGAAGACAAAGTGCTTGTAATTTCTTGTTCTAATGTCTGACATACTTGGGCAGGATTCCCATCCAGGGCTGCTACCTAAAGGCACAGGACTTGACACTTGAGATTGGCTCTACTGCTCTGGGAAGTGCACAGGTGGAAATTCAAGATTTGCCCCATATCAGGCAATTCTTGGCCTTGCTGTTCAGCATCACAGAAAGCGATTGCAAATATGTAAAAAAGCTTCCTTAACCATTGGCTAATAAATTCAGAGTACTTCCCTCCCAAATTKCACTTCTTTTGGACCACAATTTTTGTGGTCCTGTATTCATGTTGATTTGCTCAATCCATGAAAATGCTGCAGAGCTCTTGGAATTCTTGTAAATTAACTGCAGGGTACCAAGACCTGGCTAGACCAGAAAAGGACACAATATGCATTTCCTACAAGGACTCTCTTTTGCTGAGGATGGGTTTCACTTGTCYGTCCACACACATCTATGAAGAATTATTGATTCCAAGGATTCCAGAGATGTTTGATGGCTTCAGGAAGGAAAGCTCATGTTTTTTTCATCCACCACCATTCCAGTTCATCTTTTTTAAACCCTGCTGTGACTCTGGAGTTCAGGCACCAAGCGTTACTTGTCTGCCTCAGCCAGTCACTTTTGACATCAAGTGTACTTGATCTGGGGCTGGTAGTTTACTTCAAACGTTGTTCATATGAATGGGTCTGGCAGCTGGGAGACTGCAAAAAAAGTGCATGAACAGTGATTCTTGTTTTCTGTCTTCAAAACAGATCTATTGTGCTGTTTCTGCTGGCTGTTTTGAAGAGTCCTGACTTTGAAGCTGGAAAGAAATCATTATCTAAGTCGCATTCATTTTAAACTTAAGGCCAGTGGTCTCCTAAGTGATCACTCACATTAGCCTTATGAACCTTCTCCATGGATGGGTGAGAAGAATATTGCTTTATTGTAAGATGATTTAAATAGGGGGRAAAAAAAATCTATGGGCTCTGAATGAGGCCAGTACATTACATGTATTTATACATTATACATCCCAGCTCCTATAATTTGATTATAGATCACAGCTGTTTCTTTTCTCTCTTGACCTCCTYTAGCCTGTGACATGCTCTGCTATCATTCTCTCATTCTCCTAATACTTTCACTATTGAAAATACTATAATTTTCTTTTTCTTGCTGTCAGGTATTCAGTCATTTCTTTGTCCCGTCTTAGAGCTTAGACTCGGAAATTGAACTGTCTTGATTTTTTTTTCCTTGGTTAAGAGATGACAAGTTGTGTTTATTTGATTTTAAAATTTATGCGGCAGGTCTTTCTCTAACACTCAGATCTCACCTAAAGATTTTTCCTAAGGGTCTAAAAGTGCCTTTCAAAAAAAGGAAAATCCAGTTGTCTCTAGTTAACCCAGGGAAAATTGTGATACTGAGTTGAGTGCTCTGCTTAGAGAGAAGGAGATCAGAGAAAGCACAAGAGCAGAAGGTGAAAGTGTGACATTATTCAGGCAYGTATGAGGACCACTGCAGAGGGAGGATTCTATGTTAAAATCACATTGAGATTCGGGCTGTAAACTGGTCATTACAGCTTGAAAACTCTTCCTTTCTGAGATTTAAAGGGAGCAGTTCATGCTGAGAGGTCAGAGTGGGTCGATGGTCAGGACAGAGACCAGAGCAGGGTGGGAAGGGATGAGGTGAAAAGGATGTGGTCATATTAATTCAGTGCAGCTTCAGACAAGCAGCACAAGGAGATTTATAGGACTGTTTTTGAAGGGGAAAAGTGGATATGATAAATGGGGTAAGTCARTGTCAATTTGTGAAATTACACCTTTGTGTCACAGTCTATCAGTAACTTCCTCTTGCTATATTTGGATGATTTTCTGGGAGCAGAAAGAGGGATCGAATGGTGACCAACCCACCTTTCCAAAWGGCTAATTTAGGAAAGGAACAAAAGAACTGGGCTGCAGTGTGTGAATCATCCCCAATAAAGGTCAGGAATTACTCTCCTGTTTTAGCTAAGGATACTCRAGCTTTTTAGAAACAATTAACTAATAACTTCCTTAGTGCCTGAGGAGCCCTGATAAAATTATCCAAAGGCAGGGACTGTCAGCCTGTTAAATGTACTCAGTTCAGGGGTAAAATCACCAATTCTGATTAAATAATAAATGCTGTTCCTGCTCAGGTTTGTTGGTTGCCTATCATGCCTGTCATGTGGGAGGAAATGTCTACATGGGATTCTGTTCTTGATGTATTTATTTTTATGAGTTATGATATTGTGGGGGAGTTTAGTTCTTTTTTAAATAAGCAAGCAAAAAAGTATCATAAAGCAGAAGACTTTCCCCTGAATAATTTTATATTCTGTATAAGGCAGAACCATTGGCATCCAGAGAAGCTCTGGAGGAACTTGGATAATGAAGACTTTCTGAAAGAAAAGTAGGAGATTTTTGATGAGAGAGGAGGATGACTTTTTGAATGAGAAATAAGGTTTTGGGGGAACATCTTAGACCAACCCACTTGGTGCTGCTGTGTGCAGACACAAATGTTGATCTCGTAGAGCAACTGCCCTAGTTTTGGTATCTCTCAATGAAGAGTCTCTGAAGAAATAACCTTTTTTTTTGTGCTGTTGTACTAACAATTTTTGACTCGCTATATGAGGTCCATTAAATTATGCATGAGATGTGCATTTTGCCCAGTTTGAACTGTCCACACTAATGGAAGCACTAATGTTAGATGGATGGTATCCTCCAACTAATGTGGTGCTTAACTGGTGAGCAATAGGCTGTCAGGTGAAAATGCAGGGAGCCTGAACACACGTGAGGAAAAAGGGTGKTGCTATGTACAGGGATGGAATGGGAAACAAATAACTACAGTCCACTCTTAGGCAAGGAAACAAACAGTGTGAATGGCCACATCCTGCTCTGATTAATGGATGCAGCACTCAGAGTGTAATGTTGGTACAGGGAAGATTTTCTGCCTCAGACTGTGGTGGGGTGTCAAGAAATGAAACCTCAGAATCTCCCACTCTGATACCCAGCAGGATTCAGGGTCTGAGTGAGCCCAGGAAAGCTCAGCTCTCAGAGTCACTCATTTCCATGCCACATAAACCAGGGCTCTTTGCAGGCTTTGAGGGACTCTGCTGGCTCAGCCCATATGGTGACTGGCAGCTTTTCATTTGAGAACAACAATCCAAAAGGATTCCAGTSCTCAGAAGCATCTTGGGCAGCAAGGCCATAGGAGAAAGCCCAAAATGCTGTTAAACAGCTGTCTGGACCTCTCTTTACAGGAAAGTGATGAGATTAAGAGTGGGTTTGTACTTTTCCCTGGCTGTGTGCTGTTTCAGGATTTCCTCAGACAGTTCAAGACCTGCTGTGGGGTTTGACAGRCTCCCCTGCTTTGCTCTCTGCAGTTCTGAACGTTTTGGGACTGTTTATCTCAGCTTTTTTTTTTCATGCACACATGACTTGTGAAGTCCCTGCATGAGGCCAGCTGTGTTTCTTGTGCAGGGCTGCTCAGAAAACTGAAAAAGCCAAGAACTCTTTCATATTTGCAAAAGCTTGCATGTCCTCCATGTCCTGTTATTGCAAGGATTTCATTTGGAGGGAAGAAAATCAGAAGAGCACATGATGGTTTAAACTGTAAAAGCTTTTGTTTATTCTCCAATAACAGTATAAACCTGGGTTTAAAACAATATTTTTGTTGTTTGGAGAATCTTGCCATTCTTCATTACTTATGAGGTTTCATCTTGAACCACTCAAGTTAGGAGTGTATTTCAGTGGTAGAGAAAAGCTGAAATTCTCAATTGTAGTGGGAGTCCTGGAGCTAAAGCTTTAAGAATCATCCTGCTGGGTGGCAAAATTCGCCCAACATTTATGGGAATGGTTGGGGAAGTCCTTTGTGAATGTGTTTGCTTTATTCCATCTCACCTCCTGTTTTTTTTAGTGACATCAGTATCGACTTTCTGTGTTTTGTTGTTAGAAAACTCTTAATTTGATGGAGTATTTTAATAAATAGAATGTCTAAAAGGAACAACTTCATGCACAATGAACTGTTCTCAGATCCTGACATTAAGAGAAGCCTGTGCCTTTATCAGCCAGTGTTATAAGCCCTCTCCTTATGGAGTACTTCCCCACTGGACCAGTTTTTCCAAATTGATTCTTCTTTTGTTTCTTTTTATATTGGCTTTGTGTTAGTGAAACACAAAGTTCCTTCAGTGGAACTTTGTATCCTGAATTCCTCWTACCGGTTTAAAAAAAAGTTTATAACATAAGTGTATATGATACCTAAAAAAAGTTTATAAAATTAGTGTATGTGATACTTAAATTGAACTGGACTTTATAGAAATAAAGGAATATGCATCAAGTTTCATTGTCACTGTGTAGCTAATCAAGACCTCCACAAGACAATTTCTAAAATAACCTCAGTTTAGGGGTAAATGTGGCAGAGCAAAATGAAATAGTTTCTGTTCTCCCAGTATCTTTGACATGTAAAAAGCAGGAGATTGCAAAGGCCACGGAAACAGTTAAGCCACAATGTAAGGCAGTGGTTTTGCTCTCCTTATTCTGTTTTTCTAACCTTGTATTTGCAGTTGTTTTTTCAGCTGCTTTGCTTTAGAATCCCTGAGATAAATAATAAGAGGTGTGGTAATATCCCTGCTGTTAAAACAGTATCAGCAAATACCCTGTGTGAGCCGAGGTCTTTTTTCATTGAGAACCCAAATTTCAGAGGGCATAGAAGGTTTCTACAGCTCTGTTGCTCACAGCAGTGGTGTGTGCACCTTGAAAGATCCTCTCTGTGCCTGAAAACAGRAWTTTTTTYCCCTTCCTTTGGGAATCTCTTCAGTTTAAGTAAAGAAAGCAAAGTACTTTTGTGAACAGCAGTTGAATAAGTAAAAAAGTAATAAATTAAATACCAGAATGCTGTGCTTCTCAGCAATGATAGAAATCAGTTTTGGAGTTTGCACTGGGGTTCATAAATATCCGTGGACAGACCTGGGGTTTTTTTTTATTTTTTGCTTTATTTACAGGCTGTCAAAGTAAAAGGGTAAAATTGAGAATGGTCATTAACCGCAGCAAAGCTAAATAAATTGCTGCCATGCTGTGGGTCAATACTGCCTCTTTGGTGGGCTCCTGAAAAGGTGGAAAAACGAAATAAAATCCTGTGTGATTCGGCTAAACTTTGAGTTCAGGCAGATCATGGACTTTTAGACTTCACTGGAGACATTTGTAGGATAAAAATTGTTTTACAGCTCTAGAATGGTGTAGGGGATGCTTCATCATCACCTGGGAGAACAAGGTTCTTGCTACAAGGAATTAAAATTTTATTACAGACCTTGTATGCCAAAACAAGATGTGCAGATGAACTTAACCACRTATGAAGCACATTTGGGGTGGAAGTGGTGGATAGAGAAGTGACAAACAAGGAAGGTATTGAATTTCCTCAGCAAAAATATGCTGTGATCATGAAGAAATAAGTTCTGGTTTTGCTGACTTCCTTCATCTCTCACAGGAGAACAGAGCATTCAGAAGGAATTTGAGTAAGACTGAGGCAAATTCAGGAATGGTTTTCCATGCAGAACAGCACCTGACCAGGGCAGGGAATATGGGAAGATTGAGTTGGCATTATTTGGCACTCAAAATACTGGAGCCAAGTGAGAAGAAGGAGTTGATGAAATTTTGGCAGTATTGCAATGAACATCTGTGCGTCTCCTAAGCAGCATTGCTAAAATACCCAGAGAACAGGAGCAACAGTTTTCTGTAGCTCTAGTAATCAAGGAAGGCCAAAAATTAGAAATKAAAAGTCCTGTAAGTTCATCTCCCCTGTAAAGGGATGCTTCCTTTGTTATGTATGATGGTAATTAGCTGGCTTGCAAAGGGAGGAGATGTGGAACAGCAGAGATTTAAAATAGCGATGGAGAATCCAGAGCTGGGAGGATGAAACTGCAACAGAGGATTGTCAGGATGGAGAGCAATGGTTTAATACTTTTCACCTTCAAAACATTGCAGAGATATGAACCAATTAATCTGCACAAATGAGCCATGAAAATGATCMGTGGCTTTGTTGAAGTCCAAATGGTGAAAATCATGTTTCAGATTTAGCTCTTAATGTTCCCACTCTTGTGGTTTAGACAGGAGCGGGAGAGTCTGAGATTTCCAAGAGCTGCTGGCTCCAGGTGAGTATCCAAAACCACCGTTATTTTGCCCAGGGGTGTCTGGCTGGAAGATCCTTTCAGAGATTTAAAGTCAGCAAAGGTTGCCTATACTGAAGCATGACACAATCTGTACAATTTCACCAGTGATATCCCTTTTAAAGTTCTTCTGCCTGTGGTTGAAATAAAGCACAAAATCTTTCCCAAGGAAGGTTTTGGGTTTAGTACTCTAGAACATAAGTGATTTGCCACATTTCTTTAAAACTTGTAGAAATGACTAGCTAGCTTTCCTCCCACTCTCTCCTTTGAAGTAAACTGACAGTAAAAGAGAGATCTTCAAAGACTGAAATAATCGTTCCTTTCTGTGTGAATTCTGAGTTGGGTTTTGTTACACCTCTACTTCTTGTCTTAATAAGGCCAGAAACACAAATGCGATACTCTTGAACATTTTCCAAATCTCTTCTATACAGTCCCAGAAACATTCTGTGTTTTCCCAGTATTTTTAAAATTATTTTTGAGTTGTGCTGTGGCTTCTGTAGCAAATAACAGGTGTGTGTGTGTGTGTGTGTGTGTGTGTGTGTGTGTGTGTGTGTGTGTGTGTTTTCAATTCTGGGATTTGCTCTCGGAGAAAAATAATTAACACTGGCAGGAGTTTGATTGCATTAATTCACAAAAAGAAACACCCAAACGATAAATCCATAGTGGGAGAACTGCCCATATGTTACAGATTGGCTTAACATGGATGAGGCATTAAATAAACTAAGTCTGAAAAATAAAAACCTTATCAGCTTTATTAGCGTTGAACTCTGTGGCTTCCACTGGGGCTGACACACTTAATTAAAGATGCTCTGGTCTAATTAGGTTGCACATCAAAAATACAAATACAAGTYGGATTTTTTAAAGACCTGTCTGAGCTCCAATTCCCAATGTTGTGAATATTTATTTTATTCAGTTAGTCTCCACCTAGACCAAATGTTGTTAGGTTAGCTAACASAAAAATACAGGGATTGGAGCATTTAGATTTCTTGCACTGAATGAGGCTGGCTCAGATCCTGAATGTCTCTATATCTGGGGGAGACAAGTGTAGGCTAGGGAGAACGCCGACTTTATTTTGAATTTTAAATCATTATCTGATTCTATTTGACTGGCTTAATTCTATTGGTGACTAGCTCATGAGGAAATCCATGGCCTTCATTTGTTTTACTACCTAAGGGATTGATTCCCCTGTGGGTCCAGCCCAACCTCTGGAGGTCAATGGGAAGAGCTGCCATTGATTCAATAGGATCAGGATCGATGGGAATGCTGTGTGTCACAATGGGGGACTGTTCYTTTTCCTGCCATCTCCTGTGCTTTAGAAATGGAATTCTCCTTCTGTCCAACAGGACACACCTGTCACACCTTCTCATATGATCCCATGATTTTTTCTGTGGGCAAGGTTGAGCATGGAAGACTCAGATTTAGACCCTCTTTTTCCTGTATGTTGTTCTTTKTTGCATATTGATACTGGAATCTATAACCTTGCCATCCTTTTATTGCCATTTGTACTAATTTTTGAAGGCTTTTTCCTTTAATTTCTAAAGTTGTTACTTTCCTTTCATTTGTAAAGTTGTAATTTTCCTTTTCGCAAGTTGCGGCTGCTTCTGACATCAGTGAATTTGTATGTTATGTCAAGACAGCAGGTCTGAACTTCACCTCCCATCTCCCAGCARTAATTTTCACTCCTGGTGAGAGCATTTATCAATCCCAAATCACTGTGAACAAAATGCTTCTACTTCTAATGCCTAASCAGATAATTATTGGCTGGAGGCAGGTATAACACAAGAGCATTTCTAAACAGTTTTGTTAATGGAAAATGGAAGCCCATACTCAACTTTCCAGAGTCCATCATTGATTCCTGGTCCTKTTTTGGTAGCTCTAAATCTTAAGTGATGTTTAGAGCTCCCTGAGTGACAGAAGTGGGAGAGATCAGAAGCATGAGGCCTGTTGCTCTTGGTGGTTTTATTCAGTTTGTGAAATTTGGATCAATGCGTTGGCAAATGGACACCCAGAAAGAGCTGGTTGCTAAGTCTGGGCTCATTTACAAGTGAGAACACAACAATATTTCCCAAATATTAGCCCACATCCTACTGTGAAGGTGTTTTGCTTTTGCACATTCAGTGTTAAGGTAATTTTTCTTATTCTGGGCTCTTTCTGGTCACTGCCTGCCTTTTGCAGTTGGCTGCAGCAGGGTTAGTTGCTGGAACAGGATTTTGGAATAATTTTAAACTATTCTTTAAAACAGGAGACAGACAATTCTGATTTATTGAGAGTGAGTTAGTATTAACTGGAGTGCAGCTCCAGGCTGCCTTGAGCTGTTCTGGCTTTGTTTGCTGCTTTGCTCACTGTGTGTATCTGTGTTTGTACATCACCACAAAAACAAATCTCACCCCAGAGCTGGAGAAACCAACGCTCTCCTCCTCCAGCACTGAGCCACCTGGAGCCAGCTGAGTGCTCTGAGGAGATGTGATGTCCCCGTGGCTGAGTTACTGTTTTTGATGATTTYTGCTGAGCAAACCTGCAGTAATGACACAATCCGTGCTCACATTCTGTGCCCTGTAACAGAGCAATGTCAGGATCCACATTGCCCATGATGTGCCTGACTCGGGACACAAATAGAGCTGCATCAGAGCAGAGGAAAAGTGCATTCCTGCTGGAAATGATCCTGTGGAGATGTGGAGAGCATCACCAGCCCACCAAGGGCTGCCTGTGTGGGCAGGAGGTGGGACTGGCCAACGTGGTCACCTCTGCTGCTTTGCAGACCCTCTTTGCTCGGAGACCACACTCATGGTTTTATTTTTCTCATGCTGGGCAGCGTTGAATGCCAAGCAGCTGTAATCAGTGGCGTGATTTGCTGTTTTTCTCAGTGTTCTGCTGTCTCCAGGCTCTTGAGAGAGGAAAGGTTTGGTGCATAAATTGCGAGCCGTGACAGGGAGTGTGGCCTTGTATATTTTACTGTCGGTATCAGCCATCTCAGAGTGGAGTGGCAGCTTTATCATGGAATATCCAGCATCTTTTTTCAGATGAAGTTAGACATTTAGGAATAGATGCACCTCTTTCTACTTTCTGAACATACATTTTGTTATGGCACCTTACGGAACTCATTTTAAACCCCGCTTCAGGGCAAAAATATTTATGGCATACTTTAAATAAAACATATTATGTGTTTTGTACAAACATATGTATCATTGTCCCCCTCGCTGGAGCTGATATAATTTCTGACACCAAGTGCTGTGCCTCATGCAAAATTCATGACATGTCRTTGAATAAGAATGAATGTTCCTTTAAAATACAAGCTTTCCAGCCATGATAACCACTTAGTTTTCAGTTTCAGGAACCAAAACCCTTCCTTGCTGTGAGTGTTTGAGTGAAAAACTGTGTCAGTGACTGGCAGCTTCAGTCTGGTGGCAGGTTGAGTGTGGTTTTCTCCTGCTGATGGTTTTTTAGTTCTAAGTCAGTGGTATTTGTGGATCTAAACTCAACATAAATTGTCCCTTAGAGCTGCAACAGGGCTGGTCAGCGAATGCTTGTCTCAGTCATGGATATATAAGCATGCCATTGTTAAATGCTTTCAATACTAAAAATCTTCATTTCCAATCTTTATTTATAAGGGGAGAGAAAACAACAACAACAACATACGTGTGGTGGAAAATTACCATAAAGCCATAATGTGCTGGCGTGATTCTGTAAATCTGCTTTGTGCTGAGCACTCTGCGGGCAGTTGGAGTGRTCCTCAACCTCATGGATGAGCAAAATAAACAAATAAAAGAGCTCAAAGATACTGGGGAAATAAATGTTGATTTGAGAGGGAAAAAAAMCTAAAATCAGCATCAAACCCCAGCAGTTCAGAGGGTGAGGGAGAAGAGCTGAGCAGTGCCAGGGTTTGCCTTGTGGAAAGMACCTGTGCCATATCCATGGATCCAAGGAGCAATGTTCAGGGAATTTATTCCTGATCTCCATCAGTTCTGGAGCAGCTTCATCACTGCTGCAGAGGGGAGTCACCCTTGGAGGTGAATCCAAGGCCACAGAACAACAGGATTACATTTTGAACAGCTCAGGGCGGTGATTAAAGCTTAACTTTAAAAAGGAAATAARAGTTAAAAATTAAAGATTAGAAAGCCCRGACTTTTTAAAAAGAGTTTAAAATAAAAACACTGTTCCTACCCCTTCCTGGGCTGGCTGTGCTGTTCACAGGGGGTGCATACAATGTGGTTTCTGGTGTTTGAAGAGACTTGGGATGTGGTTTTCTTGCAGGGATGGCTCCCTCCATGGCTGAGGAAAGGCTGGCTGGCACTGTGGTACAAGATAATTTCTGAGGCCGTGTTTTGTCACACTTTAAAGGCCCAGCAATGTGACAACTGCCCCTTAAAACCACTCTGGGTGTTGATAAAATGCAGCAAAGCCCATTGGGTCCTGTCAGCTGCAAAGGCTGGACAGTGCTGTCTCTTCCAGGAGCAGGAGCATCATCTCCTGGTGCAGGAAATCCCTGCTGTGACACACCTGGCTCCATCTCTCTGCCATTAATACAACAAATGGCGTTTTATAACCAGTGCGTGTCACTTGCACGATTTTAACCGGTCTTTTGATTTGTTCCCCGTTTTATGTTGTTTAGACAGACTGATTTAGACAGTTAAAAATCCACTTAGCCATGATACATCGTGGCTGCCTGACAGACAATAACATTGATATATATGACTAGATGAGTCTCTAATTAGATTTTGGCAGCGCTGTCACAGTCAGGGAAAGTTTCCACAAGAACTCCATTGAAATGTTATTTTATGCAACCTCATGGAACAAAGGCCATTTTTAATTAAGCAGGTCCCCTCAAAAGGATTTTAAACCTAATGTGGTTTTTTTTCAGTGGCTTCTGCCCTTGCAGTGTCTGCCTTCTCAAATATACTCTTTGGTAGAATGACTTAAAATGCATATTAAAAAAGCACATAAAGCAGATAAAAATAAGTTAAAAATGGTAAGTGAAGCTTGCCGTGGATGGTATATCTAAAATTAGTGGTAAGCATGGAAGCAATGGTCATTTGATAAATTATTATWGTTCTTTATATAGGACAGGAGTAATGTAGAACCAGACTGATTATGTGATTATATAATAATATCAATATTCTGTAAATCTCAGCTTTTATGAACACTTCAAAGYAGCTATAGAACAGAAGAGCCTATTAAGCAAATGGGAAACCTATTTCCTATAACGTCTCTCTAAAATACTTGAGGTTACTTTCAGAGCTGGAGAGAGGCCTCTCTGGGATCTCTGGATACCAGTGCAATATAAATGTGAAATAAGCACATGCAGCTCTGCTGCAGTTGATAGAGATGCACATCACCTTCTGTTCTCCTAGTTGGAATCTGCATTGCTTGGCTTCACATTGGCCATGGCTGCTGCACATGAAAGATGTAAAAAGGGGGATCAGATTTCCCCTTCTGGAGCTGGGCTGTTGGTGAGGTTTCACTGTGACTCTGGAGAGCAGAGCACCAGATCTGGAGTGTAACCTGGGAGTGTCCAACGCACCCACTGGCATGCAAGTTGAATCAAAGCTTTCCCTGAGGATGCGTACAGCTCAGAGAAAATCAAACAATAAATGTTCTATTCCTGTYTCCTGGCATTTAATRAGTGAAGATCCTTTTGTTCCTAAGTAGATATTKAGACACCTCTAATGATACTGGTTGGATTTGTGTGTGTGTGTTGCTCTGTGTCAAGGAAAAAAAGAGTAGAGGAGAGTGTTACTGTGGGAAGGGCCAGGATGTCTGGAGTATATTGAATATTGAATGTTTTCAAATTCCATCAATTTCAATGGCAGTAGGGCTTTTTTTTTTTTTTTTTTTGATCCTATAGAGATGAATCCTCTAATAAGCAAAACAAGGGCTGTTGGACAGTCATTGATGTCTGCAGCAATTTTGTCATTAATTGCAAGAAGTGCAGGATTCGACCTGGTTTTCTCTATAGCTATCACCAAGGAGGTCAGTCTGGGCATTTGCCTGTGCAAGAAGGTTGCTGTGATAATTTCAAGTGTGAAGGCAGAACGAATGTGTCACACTAATGTCCTGTGTGGGCATGTGGTGCCCTTTWAAGCAGAGTCAGGCTGTGGATTATTTTCATACAAAAATAATACACATGAAAATAGGAGTGGAAATTTCCTGCTCTGTGTTAATTTCAAAGGTGAGTGGCAATTCAGCATTTGAGAAGACTTGCTCCTCTCCCATGCCAGTGAACAATTCTGTCCAAAACTATCTTTTCCATATATTTTTGAGGAACTGGAGTGTAGTAAACTGAAAAACATACTCATTTCTTTGCAGAAACAAGTTCAAGTGGATCCTGTAMCGTGGTGTGGTCAATTGAACTAAAATGCTAAATGTGCTGTAGCTGCAAAAAACAGGTAACTACTTACCTCTGCTCTACCCTTTGATTAGTGGAAAGGCTTGGTTCACATCAGCTCATAACACCCAAGGAAACAGAAGCTTTCCATGCATTATTTTTAAGGGAGAACACTTGGCACCCACTAACTTAGCGCTGTCATGGTAATCCTTACCAGAGGAAAATACACCCTGCAGTGCTGGTTCAGGTGACCATTTTTGGGATGTTTATCTCATGTTCTAGTCGCCCTCTCCTCTGTCTCCTCCTTGAGCTCTAAATTTATTTCCCTTGGTATTTAAGTCCTGTTTTAGGGCCGGAGTTTAATTTTCCTCAATAACCCCAATTTGCCTTTAACAGCAGATCTGGTATCTTCCCTACTGACGGAAAAGATGGGAGGCTGTTAGCACTGGTATATTTATATTGTGCTAATGGGTTTTAACCCTCTTACTGAGCAGTGCTGATGGTTTAAAATAATGACTAGGCAATAAATTTTTACTGGGACAGGTGTACAAATAGTGCCCAAAAGAGAGTGCTGCTCAGGGTCAGTCTATGAAAAGAATGGTGTCCCAGATTATAGTGCAAGATGAAACTGGTTGATACGCTGGTAAATCCTGACTGCACATGGTGTCAGCTTGAGCCCCAAGACTTATTTTCTGTCATTAATGAGATCCACATGTATCCAATATTCAGATCCATCTGAGTCAGGGTCATCTTGTCTTCTCTTTCAAAACTCTTCATCAGGAGGGAGCGGGTGTGTCGCTGCCACCCAGTRACTCCAGCGGGAGCCAAAGCTGTGCCCAGAACAATCCTGGTCTTGTACTGTTTGTCACAACCCTCTGCCACTTCCAAAGCCTCCATGMAATTCCTATTGTGGCTCTACCAGATGTGGAAAGTGGGAAAACAATTAATGAATCCTGACTTCAGTACAGGACAGCATAACCAACTTGTGCTGATGTCTTTCTGCTATCTGGTAGCAGTGTTTTTTTCCACAGTGAGGATATTTTTCATAAGCACTTTATCACTAGAAAATTATAAAAAGCACCAAAAGRTTTTATTTTACATGGTTTCTATTTTCAGCTCCACACTTGAGTTTTCTTACTAGAAAAAGTCAGGTTTTGTTTTCACCACTTAAAAAAATGTCTGCACTTAACCAGCTCTGATATTCACACTTCAGCATCTGCTTTCCAAAAATTCACACTGTTTGTTTTTGAATAAATGAATAAAGAAGAAGCAGAGCAGAAAGTGGAAARTGAGTAAAAAAGTTTAAACCAGATGTAAAAAAAATAATGATTTAAAGTGTGAGCACATGGGTAGATGCTCTTGACCTAAGTGGTTCATCACTAACCAAGCTTCATGATATTTCTGTACCTGGATAATACTCTGCTGCTATTTACTAGATTCATGCTGCAGGAAATTTGTAGAATTCAGGAGCATTTATTTGTTCAGCAGATACAGGTTCTGAGCTCTGTAATCAGCTATCACAACYTTGCTAACAATAGCTTTTAATGTGRAACAATCAAAACGTTGTGTGCCCCTGCTGAAGAGAGCAGTGTCACTGCAAGRCTGTGTGTTGAGTGGGATCCTTAAATACCTGTATTGCTCACACTTGTCCCTCTCAGAACACCAGGCTTGTGAGAWAATAAATGCAGCACTTCAGAATGCAATAAAACACTCATCAACTGTCAAATATAGAATTCTCCTACCCCGTGTCCTAGTGTGGATTTATGCCGTCTGATTTGGAGGAGCAATTAAAAATTCTCAAGCCAGCAGTCAAATAGTTTTACTCTGTACTTAGTTATCACAGTGTMAGAGAYAGTCYACCTGTGGAAAAGATGCCAGTCTGWCAAAATATGTAATTTACCCCTTGGTAGTGCTTGCATGTCCTTCCAAATATCTTTTTCTGTTGCTCTGTTATCGCTGTACAATGGTGAGCATCACATGACTSCTGTTTGAGCTGGGTAGAATGTTTCCTTTCTTCTGGTTAAACTGTGGAGAGAAGTGAMTGCTCAGTCCAAGGTCTTGGATTTTAAATGATCAGGGAGCTGTTTCTTCATCACTTCACACCTAAATCACAAGCCACGGAAAAGGAAGGAAGCACAGGGGTCTTTGTCAGCAAATAAGGACATCCTTCAAATCGTAGATTTGCTGAGAGTTTTTGGCTGTTATAGCATATTGTCAACTAAGTAATTCAAAACACTTTACAAATACTTCTCTTTTGGGCTTTTTGTTGTTCTTGTGCATGGAGGAAATGTCACTTTGCAATTTTACAAACGTGTCTACCCAAGAACAGGACCTGGAAGAGGCTCAGTAGGTTTATCCATTCCAGAGGTATCCCTGTAGCAGGCAGTGGGTTTTTTAGGACAGGTGAGCCCTCAGCCTCCTTTTGTTGTTTACCTTTAAGCAAAAYGTGTCTGGAGTAATGGATGATGAGCAGAACAGGTCTGTTCTGAGCAACTTCAGGTGGAAAGACACAGCCAACAAAACAAGAGATGCTTGAATTGAGCCTAATGCCCTTATTCCTTCTTTCCCATCACAGACTGATTTTAAAAATAATTTTCATTTCAGTAGAAAATTATCTTTAGGGGGAATCTGAAGGAAGAGGAAAGAACAGAAGGGGTGCAGCTGTTTTTCTCCTTAGAGAACTGTTCTGAGATGGGCACGGGGGTGAAAAGAAGAAAGAAAAAAGCCTGTCCTTGGTGTTGGCAGGCGTTGCCCCCGCGGTGGTCGGTGGATGTTTTCCACATGTGTACGTGAGGGCAGCAGGGATCCCAGAGCTTGTTTTCCTTCTGTGTGCAGCACGGCACGTTGGCCTAGATTTTATTGCTGTGACCTGAACTCATCTTTGTACCATGGGGGAAATAGTTGCAGTGCTTTACAGATCTCGGGGACAGTCTCATTTTCTCAGCACAGAGCTAATATATCAAGCTAATTTACTGCCGTGGTGTGTTGCAAAGCCTATATAATATTGAGTAAACATTGTTGGCTTATACATTAACTGTAACTAAAACCCAGTGCAAACTTTATTCTGGCTTCAGGATTTTCCTTGAAGGAGTGACTTAAGAAAAGAAGGGTAGATTTTTTCCTTCCTTTTTTTTTCCCATTTTCTTTTTTTTTTGCAGTGAGGAAACTTTACTCTTAAACTTGGCAGTTCCCTTAATTCTAGGTCAAGTGGCAGGCATGGTGAGGAGCTYTCTGTGTGGCTCACTCAATTGACTCATTTTCTTTGTCAGGATCCCTCAGCAGTGTTTAATGTGGTTTCTTTTTCCTGTGTGGTGTGCAAATATAACTGAATAAATAAGAATCTAGATGTCTGTCTGCTTGGAAACTTAGCAGAGCTGCTGTGCCTTTGTATGGCTAAGGATTATGATGTTTTGGATGATCTAAAAAAAAAGGAAACCAAACACTTAGTTAATTGAATTTATGTGGGAATCCTAGTCTGATGATCACAATGTGCTTTACCACCAGGATTTAATTACAAAATAAAACACTTGTGTAATGAATGTCCTTTAAGAAAAAATCAGGATCACACCAAGATATTATTTTATTTGGTGAAAAGRAATATCAATATTTGCCTTTTTATAGGTTAAAAGGGTGAAAATTTACTGTGGATCTCAGTGATCCTGATGACTGAGGTTGTAGATCTTTAGTAACTGCCCAGTACCAGATAAAAAGGCAAGGGAGCAATGCAGGAGGGAGCCTGTCCTCAAAAGATGTGGGCAAAACCATTTTTCTATGTGCAATTCCTATGGAACTCTTTTTTCTTTCCATTATGTATATCTCTAACATTTACAGTAACCATATGTTCTAGTTGGACTGTGACTTTCCCAGTTTCATATGTGATACTGTCCCAGTGTCCTGGGAGCATGAAATAACATTAATCAAAAAATGTAAGGGCTTTATTTGTATTCAGGGCACATTGCTGTGCTGAGTAAAATTCGTTCTGGCTTGAGTGTGAACAAACTTTTCAGTGGATGAGTGTTAATCTTGTTGAACAGTGGTAGGAATAAAAAGAAAAACATCATCAGAGCTGGTGTTTTGCTCAAAGTGAATATTAATGTCACCTCTTCTGTGTTTCATGATAAACTCAGTGCATTACTGGAAAAAATTCTCTCCCTAAGAAAGAGCCAAATGTCACTACTGAGAAGGATTCTGACAATAGGGACAACATCATTTATTCCTGAAAAACAGTCCCATGTGTCTTCTGCAGGGGTCAGGGAACCCCAAAATGAGCCTCTGAAAGGCATCCCATTCTTTTGTTTCTAASATTGAATCACRTTTAATCACACCAGATTTCTGATAYAAATTTCAGTGGACRGAGTAGTTMCAGAYTTTCCCTCTCAACTCCCATCCTTCACAGGAGTTTCCTGCTGCTGGGGTCTGATGTGGAAGTGTCACAATAGGGGCTGTGATGCTTTTAAAGTTTGCTACATAACAAAAGATCATTTCTCACTGTTTTGCTCACACTGTGGGGAGGGAAGGAAGCAGCCTCTGGGTTGTTTTCTGTTCATTCTTCAAAGAAAGCCAATTGAATTGTGGTTTTGGTTTTTATCAAGAGCAGTCAATAGAAGATTCTTTTAYTGAAGATGGGTAAACTGATTACATGGAATCCCATTTTTACTTATTTTTGAGATAGGATTTAGACTTGGACATTAATTTTGGTGTAGGGTTTTTTGGTTTTATGCTACTTAACTCTCTCTTTGACCCTGGACATGAGAGTTCTACAGTAGATTGAGAGTCCTGTTCCTGYCTAAACCAGGAAGAATTGGATTCTATGGATCTGATCTAAATCTCAGTGAGGACAATGGAGAGGCTGTCTTTGACTTTGGAATTTGGAGCAGGTGCTTGTTTGAATATGTGTTTTCATATATATCAGCAGAATTCGGAGGAAAAAATCTATTTCAGACTTTATTACAAGCTCCAAATTTGTACTGTCCTTTTCAGATCTTGCTTTTGGAAACTGTTATTATAATGTATAGATAGATAATGTTTGTTTCATTCAGACAACAAGAAAAACGCTTTGCACCAAGGAAAGAAAGACAAGGTTGTCTGTCCCGTGCAGCTGTGAGTGCACCACATTTTCTTCACCAAGATTGCTGAATTTCAGAGATCTGCTTTCCTAGTACTTGGGAATCCAAAATCTCCTATTTTTTTTTTTTTAACATTTCCAGTGTTTCAAAATCTTAAATGGGTTGAAAAGAGCTTTTGATAAGCAAAACAATGGTTCTGGAGCATCACCCATGTGTTCTGTTACCCTGCCCATGATTTTATTCACTCAGTTACCATTCTCGTCATCATTTTATGATCATCTAGCAACCTTTTTCAATGCCAATTGGATTTTTCAGGTAAAGCCACTAATTTCGATTGTACAATAGAAATCAGCTTTCAATGGTATTTCAATTAACCTTGCTATTAAAGAAATTGCTTTTTGCCAATACCCAGTGGTTGGTTGACATTCAGAGAACGCCCAAGTCCTTTAATACAATCTGTATTGAAAGAAAAACCTGCATTTGTTGTCTTTGAACTAGCTTSTTGCAGTTTGGGGAGTTTTCAATACAGCTGACACACAGCAGACTGAAAACAAATGCAAAAAGTATTTTGAATTAAAGACTTCCAAGCATTCTCTGCTACATTATATATT
>NW_026623405.1:972032-980431 GCF_030028575.1 Malurus melanocephalus
TTTTTTTTTTTTTTTGGTTGATGATGTCAGTTATTTACTGAACCCACTGCTGTAAATATTATACATTTATTGAGGTGCAGACAAGCTGCCACTACTGAAAATCAGGAAAAGCACCGTATGGATGAAYAAATGAACAAAACACTTTGGGACAGATTTTGTGACTTCCCCAGTAGGATAAAGACTTTGAAGGATTCTGGTGCTGGATTTCCCACTAGAGGGATGGCAGTTTTTAGCACACTGTAAATGTTAGTTGGGCCTTCAGTGAGAGATATTTGGAAAATCCTGAACACAGGATTGCAGACTTGATCGCTTCACTCTGCCCATCCTTGCATATAGCATGGCATGAATCAATGGGATTTTTTAAAGTTGTGTTTTCTTTAGCAAAATATGGAATAATTAGGGCTAAACTGCCTGAAATGCCCATATTCTGATGTTTCAGTGGCTTTTCCTGTGGCTGTATTTGCTTTTGAAGGAAAGTGCTCAGGGTCTGATGTTGGACATGGACAACACTGTGTTTGCAAGCAGCTCACAAGATTCTGTCTACGGATGACTACAAAAAATGCATGTGTGGGAATGGCAAAATGCAGATGGAAATGATGCACATTCGACCTATGAACTGGTTCATGCAGGAATCTGATAATCTCCAGACATTGTTCAAGGGATTTCTAGCTGGCATCTGGCTGAGTGGAGTTTATCAGTTGGGCTCAGAGCAGTGCAGGTTGCTTTTAAAATGTYATTGTTTGTTTTCAAAGAGTCAAACCCTTGGCCTCAAACTTGATTTTTTTATTCCTGAAGACCCCAAATGTTAAAAATATCATGTTTAAAAAAGTGCTCTCTTCTACTTTTTACACCTTTGTTTGAAATCTGAGCCTGTCAACCCTGCCAGAGTTTGAGAACTGGAATTAACTGAGAAGTAAAGACCAGTCTGAAATTGCAGCAGATGATAGAATAGAGCTCTAAATAAGAAAACAATAAAATAATAAAAAAGAGACAGCCAAGTTGTCAGCAGTGTAACAGTATTTTAGATAATCCCCTCTGGGCCATTTTCTTAACAGCAACCATTTGTGTTTATCCGAAGATTAGTGCAGAGACTTTTGATTTTACAGTGCATGTTCCCCATTTACTTTTAAAAAAATATTTATATGCTTTTATATGTATTGCTTAGTATTCCGTGTGAGGCAAATAATTCTACATTGCTTTAGGTTTTATTGGCAAGGCATTTAATGTTTGGGATGGGGTCTGAAGTAAAAAGAAAKCAAAATTATTTGGTCCTGTAGGCTGTTTAAATGAGGATTAGAGCCAAATGTTTGGGTCCCAGGAAACTGGCCAAGCCTGGATATTCACAATGTCAACTTGCACGTACAGTACATAGTTTAATATTTTTATCATGAGACTTTTTTCCTTAAAAAAAAAAGGCTATTTGCCATTTCAGCTTATAAGTCAAGAAAACAGCTGAATCGGTTAAAAATAAAAATATTCCTTTGGCTTAATGTGACAGTAGAGTTTTGCCCAAATAGGAGTACAGTTCTACTGTGCTAGAAAGAGGGAGATGTGGAATTATGAGAATATGGCTTTCACAGTGCTGCCCAGKCCTGTTCCAAAAAGGAGGGAAGGATTTGCCAGCACTGGCAAACAGGGGCTTGGGCTGCTGCTGGCTTTTCAGACAATTCTCTCATTTTCACAAATGTGCGAATAATAATGTTAGTAATGAGCTGTCAAAAATGATTGTTATTTCTGCATCTGATTTAACCTCATTCAAACAGGAAAGGTGCATTAAAATAGTGGAAATCCTGGAACAAGGGTGGTTTTATCCAAACTCCTCTACTGGATCAAATCCTTGATCCAATTGGAAACAGGTGTAAGTTAAAATGAAGCAGGAGTGTTCACACTGAGATTGGCCCTGATTTAATTAAATTGATTTTCAGATCAATTTAAATTGAGCTGATGCAATTTGCCCTGTTATTTAAATTAGCCCTGCAGGAGTAGTCTTGGAATGAGGGACTGTGCAGAGTATGTGTAAGAGTATCTGAATCAGGACCRTTATTATTATTTACGGGAATCTACTTTTCAGTGAATTATTTTTTTCAAATTAGGGGGTAGCAGCCATAATAGTCCACTGGTGTTGGCTCCATTGATAATTATACCATTTTTCTCCTTTTCATAATTGTCCTAGTCTGAACTGTGCTATTTTAGCAGAAAGTGTTAATTATTTTATCAACAATTGGCAGACCCTGCTTCAATTTGCTGTTTTCCCTTTAACCAAAACAAAGATTACAGGCCCTGTTCCACAGCTCAGCTGCTGAATCTTTGCTGAGAAACTTGGGAACCCCTTTCTCATGAAACACTGTGTAAAGCTTTAAGCACTCTTTGAAGCTGAGTTGTATTAAATGATAGACAAAAAAAGCCCTCTGAAGAATTGGTGCTTAATTACAACTTAATTAGCATAATTATGCATGCTAATAGCATCTCAAATGAATAGCAGTTGTCAGGAGGTTGGGACCATCTGTAAGAGTGTCGGATTAATACATCATTTTTTATTTCTAACAACGCTGTAACTCTTTCCCTGAAAGTGATTTTCATTAATCAAGTTCATTTTTATTATATAGAAAATTTGGCATTTTTCATTATGGGCCATTATCCGTTTCCCCATGCAGTCCTAATACAATACTAATGAGACCCCATGTGGCTACTCCACACTGACAATGGTAGTACAGGTGTATTATTATAATTGTTACAAACAGCACATTGTACCTCAGGACTAGTAGAGTTCTAATCTCAAGATATCAGGGTTTCCACTTGGTACCTTCCCTTGGGCCCAGTACAATTTCCAGGGCTTTATGAAAAACATACATGTTTGTGGTTATGAGGAAGCAGATTTAAAGAGATAGAAGCGTGTTTGTTTTAGARCCGGAGAACTTGGAAGTTCAGTAAGCTGCTTTGGAGATTTTTTTTTTTCTTTTATAGTCTCTGCTAAGCTTTGAGCTTCAAAGAAATTGCTTCCTCYAAAGAGCTGCTGAGGGGCACGGGGGTGATGCAGTGGGTGCTCTGAAAGCATCAGCTTTTACTTGAGAATTTCTGTGAGTGTGATCAAATTCCAGGAATATTATTCACTATAAAATTTTGCAAAAAACGGGCAGTAGAAAACGTGGATGTATGAATGTCTGCAAAAAGGAATGCATATAATACACAAGCAGTCAAGTTCTGCTGGTGCACAGCATGTACATGTGCACAGAAAGTGGATTTTGAAAGTTTAGRCCATCTTTTGTGTTCAGTCAGAGGCCAGGGTCTGCTGTCAGCCATGCTGCTGGAAATCCAAAGCACGATGATTTAAGTCTCTGGACTTAGTTCAGATTTACAGTGCAGCAGCTTAGTKCATAGCTGACCTTAGTGCTTGTGTTTTAGCTTTAACTAATTGGTTAATGTTTGCTTTGTAGAGTCAAAAAGCTCTGTGTAAGCTCTAAGGATTATTTTTATTTAGTGGCATGTTGGTATATTCATGCCTAATGTTTGTATTTGATTTTTTTCCTCTGAATGCACTGTGGTGGGGTTTTTTTTTTTCAGATGAGATTTTCCCAAGGGATTTTTCTTTTTCCTCTTACTTTCCCTAAATAGCCTTCTGAAATCTAAAGGCCTTCCAGTAAATTCTGATTTCCTTTGGTGGCCTGACTACAGAATGAATGGAGCAGTTTTGGAAATGCATTTTTAAGGAGAGGGAGTGAAAGGGAACGGAGAGGAGGACAATCAACAAAGCTGCTGTGCCTGTATTTATCAGGCTGCCAGTGGGAGCTGCACGGTTCAGACTGCACTTCTAATCAACCCTAAACAAAAGAACATTGAAAATAGCTCAACTGACACAGTCCTCATCATAACTCAGRGCTCAGTGGCAGGCACCAGTAAATCCTGCTCTCTTGCTGCTGTTTGTGAATATATTTGTGCATATAAACCCCTCTTTGGCATCGACTGGGGTTAGGAATCTCCATGGAAGTGCCCCATCATCTTTCCCCCACTGTTCCATCAATCCAGAGCAGAGACAAATGCCCTGTGACACAGGAACAGGTGGAGGTTGGGAAAACAGGGCCTGGCCAGGAGATTGCATGTAAATTAGCAGTATTAATATGTAAAACAAAAGCTCAGCAGAGCTRCTTGTCTCRSTGTGCAGCTACTCAAAGTGTGATAYAGACCCYSAGTAAAAYAACAGCAGCACCCCAAGATTAGTCCAATGTGCTTGAGTGTCATTTTATGCTGAAAATCCAGTGTAAACAAACAAGGTGGGATGATGCCACAACTGGGCTGCTCCATGGTCTTCACATCACAGTTCCAGGGAGCTTTTGAGCCATCTGCTGGTCCATAATCCCATTATTTTGGGGGTACCAGCACAGCCTCTCTCTGCTGAARTGTCTGGTTATAAAATGAACCTGGTGACTGCGAGTTTGTTACTGCAAAAACAGAGAGACATTAATCTGTGTGCGAGCTGAGCCACCAGAGCTGTGACATCTGATGGTGTCCACAGTGGGATCAGCTTCAAACCAGCCAAAATCTGAGCCTGCTCTCAGGTGACCCCACCAACATGTGGGGACTGACAGCTCGCTGTGTCTGGGATGTGTGCTGGTGCTGGACATCTTTTGTTCAGGGATTTTAGAGGAGGCTTAATTGTATCGCCTTGGATAATGTTTTCTGATGTCCTTAAACATCTACTGGAAAGCTGAGAATAGAACTTCAAAGTAATGTCACCTGTAACATTKGCATTCAGATTTTTCTGAAGAGGAGCACTAACGGTTGCTGGAGCCCTGGGATTCCAGAAGTTGCATTTAACTCTGAATTTCTCCAGCAGGGCAAAAAGTGAAGCTCCTTAAACAGCAAACAAACCTCCCCCAGAACAGTGACATTAAGAAGGGATTAATAAAAATCAATAAACATGTTCCTTCTTTCGCCTAGGTTTTCCTAAGTGTTGGATTTAATCATGGTTTTCTGTGGGAGGAGAGGTTGCATATGAAGTTTTGAAGTCTGATTGTTTCAAAGCCCTCAGTGCCAGTTCTGTCCTCTGCAGATTTTAAATCCTGTGCGTCTTTGGAGCTTTTAGAAGGTCACTGTACGATGGTCAACATCCGACCACACAACTGAGACAGAAAAAGTTACTGCAGCTCCCACTAAATACAGTTAATAACCCAACATTGTGTCTGTGGCTTTTTGCGTGCAGTTGTTGCGTTGCTACAAAAATTCGTGACATATAACGTACAGAAAGCCTGTGTTATGGACACTGTGTCCTGGAGAGGACTGCAGAGAGCTGCAGAGGAGCCTTGTGAGCCAGGAAGGACATTGGAGCATCTTGCACAGCGTCTGTCTTTGGTCTGAGGCACTGACTGAGGGTGTTTCAGGGCTCCAAGTCACCTCAAGCTGTTTTATTCCCTGCAGGGCAAGGAGAAGTTTTGCCTGTTCTGGCTGCAAGGATCTCAGTGAGGGAAAGGAGAGTGCCGAGGAATCTGGCTGTATTTTAGGAACATACAACTTGTCTTATTTATCATTTGGAGTGGTGGTTTTTTGGTTTTTTTTTTCTTTTTTGGTTTTTTTTTTTTTTTTTTTTTAATGTTTCAGTCCCCCACAAGATCCTGACCCCCAGCTCTAAAATATAATCCTGAACTGTTTGTCTCCTCTTTTCCTGTGGCTCCTCCTAACCTTTTGCTCTACCACAAAACACAGGGGGATTAATTTTCACTGATAGCACAGAATTTCACGTTGGGGAAAAAGCAAAGAATGAGAATCCCAATGCTGCCGAAATCTCAGATGACAAAACAACCTCAGCCCGGGCACGGGAGCAGCTTTCTCTGCTGTCATCTGTACTTTTGGCTCAGGTTGCCTTCTTTGTGTGTGACCCAGGGTGTGCAGTGACCACAGCAGGGAATGGGTGCAGGGATTGGTTTTTAGCGTGCTTGRAGAGAATCACAGGGTGGAGGTTATGAGTGGAAGCAAAATATGTGCTGCAGATGGCTGTCTGTTGACATTGCTGTGGACAGATTATGCTTTCCAGAGATAAAAGAGTAACCATAAACTGGATGTCCAGCCAGGAGAGTATATAGGCTTGAGTAATAGGCTTGGACTATGGGGTTAGACTCCAAGTTCATATTAAGTACATATTTTCAAGAAATTTGTGGATTCTCTGATTCARTATTTAGGTCATCATAAAAAGAACCCCAGGCCACAAAGCTTGGGCCTGAATCCAAACTTTTGCCAGATTTAGCTGATTTGTACTAGTGTTTGCATTTGGAGCTGGAGTTTGGTCCACAATGATTCTTAAACAAAGTCCCRAGGATTCCTCTGTGTTTGGGGCATTTCTACACCTCCTGGTAGTGAAGTGCTGATACATAAAGTGGGTCTGAGCACCAAAGTCAGGACCTGAAGACCAAACTGAACATGGGTCACTGCTCTTCTCTGCTGCAAACAGGCTGTGCTGGTCTGGGCCAAGAGGAAAAACTTCCCAGACAAAGGGATTGATAACACCCTTCCTCTGCTTTGCTCTGTTCTTTTTCAGCATCTGTGCTGAGCTTTATTTGTGGTGTAGTTTTGAGCTAAATCATGGCTGTTTGGCTAAAATCTGCTCTTCAGTGTCCTGTGGAATACTCRCCTGGCAGCAGTGCTGGGATTTTGCCAGCAGATCTCAAATATCTCCTTGGAAGACCATAACATGTTGCTGAAATATTTGATATGGCTGAAAGGGGTCTCCAGAGCTGAGGGAAAAGCACACTTGTTAGGCTTTGATCAAGGACCTGTTGGTTGTGTGGTTAACAGCATTTTTATTAATGCATGAAACTTCCATTGTTTCTTAATTTACTTGGAAGTGTTGTTTAGACCCTTAATTGCCCTGTAACRATATAGTGATAGTAAGTTAGATTTCAATCAACAGACTCAGGAATTGCCAGTATTTTAGCAATAAATTGCTAGCTAATAAACTTGTAGCTTCCTTTGTAAATGCCAGTTAAAGGCCTAAACATTCCTCGCAGAGTTAATTGCACATTTAGTGCTCATGTAATTTTGAATTAATTACATGCCAAATGGATTTATGTTGTATGTACTTAATAAACCTCGGTAAGTGGCCTTTTAACAGTCAGTTGGTATTTAGGATTCTATTTGTGTAAAAAGGATGACTTATGACAGTGGGTCATGATGTTTTTCCCAGATCCTGACGTGCTGGCTGTGGCACCTGGTGGTTTGTTTGGGATTCACCACCAGAAGCTACGGAATTAAATGAGCCCAGATGTGAATCCAGTGCAGGCTTGTGAGGATTTATTGTGTCCCAGCTTGATCCCATGGTCAGGAGATGGGGTCTATTTAGGGTTGGTGCTGGTTTTGCCTTCTTAGGTTTGGGGAGTTTTGCAAATGCAGAACAGCTCTGGAGTCAATCGTGGCTCTGCAGCAGCAGTGAGAACCTGAGGCAAAAAGGCACAGCACACAACTGAAATGGGAGAGAAAATCAAAAATCACTTCCTGACTGCTTGTCCCACATCCTTTGATGAAGTATCATTTTGGCAGCTCAGACTGGCAACTTAGAAGTAAATTAGGTTTCCTTCCCAGATGAGTATTTAATATGTGAAATTTTAAAAAAGCTTTAAATCTGTCGACACTGGTAGTGTAGACCCTTATTCCAAACAGCAGGAATATGGACATTTAGGCAAATAAACAGGTAAACTGAATTTCCATGCAAAAATTGCTTCTGGGCTTATCTGTTTTAGGTCCTTTTGATTTTGATATGTTAGGCATGAAGAGGTTCACTCAAATCCCTGTGTACGTGTTGTCCTTAAGTTCTGGGGGCTTTATTTTGGTTTTGACACACCAGGAGCTGTGTGTAATTTGTTTGACCTTGTGGCTTTACATACATGTGTTCAGGTTTTTATCGGAGTAACAGCAGCTGACTCCTAAAAGATTTTGCAACCTCTAACACACAMATGATAACCTGTAGGCTGCAGGCTCTTAAAACTTTAATTGGCCTTTATTCATTTTCTCTCTCTTCTGCAGCTAAGACATCACTGAGTGCATTTAAATATGAAGTGAGCTCCGAAATAACTTTTCAGGGAGGTATCGTTGTCAGGTTGCAGCGGTATTCGAGTGTTCCTGTGACAGGAATTCCCTGCCAGAATAGCAGGAATAGCAGGCTTTTGCCCTCTTTACGTGGAGATAAAGGCTGAGCAACTTGGGAATACAGAGGCAGGTCAGGGTGAAGAGGAAAAGGCCAGCAGTAAAATGAAAAAGCAGGTCCTTAGGGCCTGAAGTGGAGTTCTGCATAAAACGGAATTGTAGAAGTTCTTCCACTGCTGTGAAAATGTCTGATTTCCCTTGTTGTCAAGAGGTCGGGAAGGCAGGTTTACAAGCAGCAGATAACTGATGCAGCAGTATTACTAAAGATGTTC
>NW_026623405.1:980476-1072272 GCF_030028575.1 Malurus melanocephalus
TTTGTGTGTGTGTCCCAGTGAATGCCGTTCAGTGAAAGGGTTCCACTGGCAGACTCGAGGTGTCTGAACAGCACAAGTGCCATCTCATACTTTGCTGGATCCTGGGATAACTTAAATATAAATTCACCAACATGCTGGGAAAATATCTGCTGTGTTTTGCAGCGTTTGGCCCAGCAGCAGCACACCATGGAACAGGTGGCAGTGCACGGTGACAGACCCAGCAAAGGTACCTGCAGACTGCTAAAAAAACAACAAAATTTGTTAGTTCTGGTTGCAGAGCAAAGCCAGGAGATCAGGTGTTGAATTCTGAGTTGAAAAACTCCCCGTTTCCATGTGAAACTTCAGCAGGTAGGAATGAAAGACGGGACCGCATCTTAATCATCTCACAGCATATGTTTTTTATGAAATGGGGATATTGGGCTCAGTCTCCTGTCAGATGCAGTCTCTATTACACTCCAAGCTCAAACTCACAACCAGGATTGATTTTGCTTGCTCTGTACAACATGGAGCAGCAGATGTATCACAGATATTAATGAGCAGCTCTGCCCATCAGGGAGGCAATATTGCCAATCCCAAATGCTCAGAGAACAGAAGATTGAATGATAACTGTAATAACAACTGTAGAGTTCTCTTTCATTCCCACATTTCTAAGCACCTTCCTTAATTTTTTTTTTTTTTCACCTCTGAGTCTCTGTACCCAAGTGAGCTAGAAGTTAAGATTTTTAGGTGTTTTCCTAGAGGTTTGTTTTATAGTCCTCCAAAGCAAAGCTTATCAGTTAAAAAAGCACTGTGCCCTAATCTCCAGGACCTTTTCCTGCCCTGCTCACARGGAAGGGCAGGAAAACTTATCTCTCTGCTAATCTCTGTAAAATGCCCTGTGGAACGAGCCCCATCAGACTCTCCTTAAAACTGTTGTTTTCCTCTGCTTGTGTGCTCGATGAGATCATTAACCAGGGAGTCTCCCCCATGTGAACCCCTTTTCTTTTGCACCCCCAGAGCAGTAGGGGATGCTCCCACAACTCTGGGTTGGTGTCTGCACCTTGCACAATGAGGGTTTTAACCCCAGTACTGTCCAAACATGTTTCTCCAGCTCTTAGTGCTGCTCTTGCCATTCTCAGTGTTCTCTTGGTGGTTTGCTCTGGTTTTATGATAAGGGTCTTAAAACACTTGAGTGATTTGGGTWGGGGGCACAGTGAAGACCTTTCTAAAATTTTGTTCCAAAATTGTGGTTTTTTCCAAAGAGAAATATTTATGACATACTTTCCTATGGGGGTGGAGGGGTAGTGAGCTGAAAAACACTGTCTAGAGATTTTTTATTTTTTAATAAAATAGTTCTTGTGTAGATACTTAGGTGTTATTTTGACATTTTCAAGAAAAAAATTACTTCTTGAGGTAGCTTTGATTAGGATAAAAACCAAACTGGACAAAAACCTCATCCTCAAGCTCCTACACTAGAAGAGAAAATTGTATAAAAGGGCCAACTATTTTCTGTTGTCCCCAAGTAAATTATTTTCTCTTTGTTTGTTTCACTCTGAAAAGTGAATCTGCCCAGAACTAATGCAGTGTCAAAGGTTAAAGCATAAACTAGTGCAGAGGGAAATTTAGGGAGAGAATAAAAGAARTGGGACAATCAGTGAGGTGAGGAGATAAACAAAGCTGTTCCCTGCTGGGAAAGGGTCTACAAAGGGCCTTGCATCTGTTGTGCTGGGGTTATACACAAAGATTTAAAGAAAACCCTGCTCTGCAAACAGGAACACGAGTTGTATTAATTATGCTGACTGATCTAAGGATGAGAATTTGGGCCAGGTCCAAAAATGTAGAAAGTGACCATCCAAATACTTGAATACATTGTCACCTGGAAGGAAAAGTGAGTGCTCACCTGCACAGAACTGCAGGTTTTGAACTGTGCTAAGCTCATGAAGCACTGGCTTCCTGCCCTCCTTTATCTGAACCTCCGAGAAAATAAAAATGGAAGTTGAAGAACCTCCAGGTTAACTCCATTACTGCTCTTCTCCTGTGTGGTTCTCCTTGTCACCAAGCTCGTTGTTTGTGTTTTTGGTGCCTGGTCAGTGTCTGAAGGCTTTGCTCTTTGGCAGGGCACATGTGGCACAARAATTTACAGAAAGTCAGACCCTACAGCCTGTGGAGCACCTTCCTACTCCTGGAGCTGTGCACGGCCTCTCCTTGGCAATTAATATAGATTAATTTGCTGTGAGGAGAGGAGGGAGACAAGATGCTCCCTCTGTAAGGAGGRGAAGTATTATTATTATTGACTAATACTGTTATTGGCCCTAAACTACCAGCTTGACTTGCTAACATGTGTTCATCATTATGTGAGATCCTGTTGTAATGAATGGGATCGGTTATAAGAACAGGATACAGYRTTATTGATTAATATGATTRATAATGTTTCATTTGTGTTGTATGKGGCCARGCTGGAATGRGMGTGGGATAAATGATGGACTCTTAGAAATGCAAGATGGGATTTAGGGTGAATCCCTTGAGACAAAGACAGCCCCCAGAGTACCAGGGGGGTTCCTTCCCAGGCAGTGCAGCAGTTCAGCGTGATGACTGTCCCGAGGATGTCTCGATGTTGACATTCGGTATCACAATGCAGTGCTACAGAAGTTTTAGCCTTTTTTTTTTTTGGTGGCAATATTTTTTCTTTTTCTGGCTTGCTGAGAAAGGAAAAACTTAATTCACATTCACTGCAGACAGCTTCTTCCTCTGCCTTTGACATTTAACCCTATGCTAAGGGGCCCAGAGCCTGCTAAATCTACAGCCGCCACTGTTAGCACTAACACATCRTATCAAAATTCTTGACTTCCAGCAACCGGGGATTAAAGTGAAACAAAAGTTGGAGAGAACGAGTTTCTCACCATCTCTCCCTTTCCATTACATTCAAGCCACACTTCCTGCATCTGCTATAAATATTTAAAGCAGCAGTAGCCGACGTTTAAAGATTGGGACGGAAGCAGAAATCCAGCCGTGTCTGCRCCTTCCTCCGCAGCCTGTGGCAGCTCCAGAGGTCGTGTGCATTCTTAATGAGGTCGTTTGCCCTCTGCTTGCATWGCAGGCAATGTGAAACTGAAGGGAGAGTTTTATTTTAGGTTTTGGTTTTTTTTTTTTTTTAATTTTAGCCTTGGATGAGTTGGGGGAAGCTTGTAATAACCCACGTCCAGACGTAGCAGGCAACCGTGGTTGTGTAAGAGGTTGCAATTAGTGAAGAGTCTGGAAAATATGTCTGATCATCCAGCTTCCATACAGTAAATACTAGTACAGTTCTTCCACCTGCAACGTGCTTTTCTCTCTCTTTTTGATGCCTCTAACTTATGGAGGAATAGCTTTCAAAAATAGAAGAGATAATACTGGGAGACACAGGATTAAAGTCTAAGGCCAAATTCTTACGAAACCCAAGCTTTTTGATTGGAGTTTCCAGCAAATGCTCCTGAACTGATTTACTTTCCCCCATTTTGGAACCAAATGCCTCTCTTTCTTCAATATCACATTGACTGTTTTCTGAGAAGTTATTTTGAGCACRTGATTTTGCTCAGGAATTGAAGTCYATGACCTCTGTATTCTCYWCAGCCCCTTTGGGGGCAATGGCACTTTTAATTCTGTGTAGACCACAGCACTGGTTTAAAGCAGCCTGAGAACCTGTCTTCCATGAATATTGAAAAGGGACAGCCCTAGTAGTGTTAGTTTTTTTTTGCCTCTACTCGATGTTTTGGGATTCGTTCCTTTTCAACGTCTTTCAGTGAAAAGTGGAAAAATCTGTTTATTATTTTGCTTACAGCATTTAGTTTGAGCTCTGGCTCCATGGTATGTGAGGCATGAAATGGGAATGGCTATTCATGCCAAGGGAACAACAGCCTGGACTAACTTCCAGGTCTGTAGATCCATAATCCAGATCCTTGTACGAAAGACATTTGGCATCACAATTTTCATCCACACCACGTGCTTCAGGGGTTTGTTTATTCGTTATGAATGGGTCTAAGGTTTCCCTTGGGCCTTGGAAGGGCTCACTTTTGGACTGTGCTCAATGTTAAGGTTTTAAAGACTGATCAACAYGAAGTCTTGCTCTTGGAAGACTGTGTTGGCTTTTCTGGTGAACAAGCTTGTTACAGTGATTTTATTCTGGATAAAGAGCCATCTGTAGTAACTCAGTGCAGCCTGAGAGAGGCTCCTTAGGACTTTTGAAGATGACATTTGATKTTCAGCCAGAATAACAGAGTTACACCTAGACGACATATAAGCTTTTTTTTTTTTTTTTCTGCTAAAGCTCTCTTTTGGAAGAGATTATATCATAAATGAAGCCTTTCCTGGGGCATTGAGTAACGTCTTTAAGAACCTGATTTTAACCCCCTGAGAGGTCAATGGGAATTTTTCATCTGACTTTAGGATGCTTAAACGAAGCATTTCTTTTCTGTTCTTTAAAAACAAAATCTTCCTGACTTTTCTTTGTATTATTATTCCTGATTTTTTTTTTTCCCTACCACTGAACTCCTCTCTGGAATTAGCCCTCTAATCCATGTGGTAAAAAAGAAAAGAAAGAAAAAAAAAGAAAAAGTGCTGATAAGTGGAGACTGGACAGCGGATACATCAGCCCTGTGATTACCCTCCTAYATTTGGACATTGAAACTGAGAAGTTGCTGCCAATTGCAGCCAGTCCGTGGGGACTGGTGAGCTCTGTCAATGGATGTTGTTTGATTGCTTTTTTTACCGGCGGCTGTCGCTATCTTTTTGGCCCTGCTAGCACCCAGGTCGATAACTGAAAGGCTGCRTGGATGCAGAGATTTCCTCCCCTTCCCAAGTCGGCTGCAGAGGTTGAGTGTTGTAAATCACGTGCTGTTATGTGATGGATCCGGATCTTTGGCTAAAGGAGACAAATACCTGGGGTAATTGTGGAGTGTTTATAGGTGCTCTTCAAAAAGGAAGGGTGGGAAATAATTCCTTGTAGGAAATCATCTGATCCGCAGCCCTTAGTTGGTTTTTTAGAGATGAACATGAAGCCATGTCATAGCTGATCTACAGAGAAACCCTCAGATCAATCAAAGAATGAGAATCTCTGATTTTGGAGAGTTCATCTGAAGCGTTTCATGCCATCCAGATCTGAAAGTTTGGTTAGGCCACCTATAAATCCAGACACATTTAATTCAGGCCAAGATTGGGAGCTTTCTTGAAATTCAGGAATATTTCTGTACACACACACAACCCCCCACAACACGCTGCGTGTGCAGTTCTGTGGACAAAGCTGATTGAATTAAACCTGAGTCCTTTCATGCTGGCTGGTACCAGGAGTTAATGAACTGTTGCCTGCAATGTTTAGTGCTGTGTGTAATCAGTCACTAATTGTAGAAACAACTGATTTCAGAGGGTTCGTGGTGATTATGAAACGCTCGTAATGGCAGCAGGGTACTAAAACAAAATAAAAGGCACGCTCTTTTCTCAAGAAAAACTCAGCAGCCTGACAGCAAAGTGGCTAGATTTTCAGGGAGAAAATGAGAGCCTCTGCTCTGACATTCAGGAGAATCAGAAAGTGTTAAATATCTGTCTAAAAAAAAGGAAAAAAAAAAAAGTGAAATAGTAGTTACTTTGCAAGTAAGGTTAATTAAAAAAGTTTGGAGGCAATCTTGGTTTTAGTTTTGAAGGAATTTATGCTTTGAGCTCACCTGATAGCATGTCAMAGTGTTCACCTGGCATTGGGCAGGGGTGTGGGGAAAGCAATGCGCTCATTTCCGTTTCCTTGTGGATCAATCGATCAACAAACTGGAATGTCACTATAAATCTTACCAAAATTGCCTGCTGAGAAAACGTGAGCATTTTTATACAGCTCCTGCCTTCAGAAGCTTGAGTAAAGGATAGCCCTGAAACAGGCTAAATCTGAATGCTAGATCAGCTTAGATCAGCACCACAATTGGTCAGACTGGCTGGTTCTGCACGGTGCAGAGTTAACAGCACCCCCGAGAAGGTGGCGAGGCACAACACCCCACCTGAGCTCTGCTGCTGCCCTCTCTCTGCTTCTGCTCCATGCAGGTTTATCACACTAAAGGCTAAATCTTGCTAAGCTGCAGAGAGCTTTTAAGACAATTACGCCGCAGCRTCGCCTTTCTGCAGGAGCCGCATCTCGCTAAGCAGCAGTGCAGGAGYGAGTGGGGTAATTAATCTGCAGTCTTTGCCTTTCATTCATCGTGAATAACTTGCTTAAAAATGTAATGTAATGCTTCTCCTCGGTGGCTTGYCTTCTTAATGTAAGCCTTTGATATGTATATTTTTGATCTTTGTATGGTTTTCTGTGGTCACAGGTAAGTGCACCTGCACCTGTGGGAAGGTGAATCCCTTTCCAAACTGTGTGTGCTTTCCAGACCTGTGTGTGCACAGCATTTCCAGACCTGGATCACAGCTGATTTACAGGTGAGGAGTTCAGCAGCCTCCTGATGTGCTGAAGTTTACACAGCCCAGAGACCAGGAATATATGGGAAGTTGTAGCTCAATGGGAAAAGCTTTGGCAAAACCCGTTTGTTTCCCTGTCTCCATCAAACTGGACAAATTAGTGTGTGTTCAACCCCAGCCTGGAGGAGATGCTGTCATCTACAGTTTTAAACAGTTTTCTGTCAGTGGAGATGTGGAGAAAGGGTATATTTTGCTGTTAGCAAACCAGCACTGACTTTTTCCTGTTGATTAACACATTCAAAGCTTCTTTCCTCACTCCCTGGGCTGTAAAACTGTCCTGCCAGGTAACATTTCCTATGAATGCTCACCAAAAAAGCAAATATTGCATTAAATAAAAACATACAGAGATCCCCACACAAGGCARTGTGTTTCTGTTTCAATCAACTCGATCAGAATTAATTTGTGAATTCAGTAATGCTGGGTTAACAGGAGATCAGCCAAAACCTCTTATCTGTTGGTGGATCTCTGTCAACCTGCTGATCCAGAGACTTGTATCCTGTCTGCTACAAAAATCAGGAAGAAAAAGGGAAGAGCTCAGAGGAACTGAGAGGTGCTGTGCCTGTGCTGTTCGTACAGACAAGCTCTCCACATGTCAATTGACCTTCTGCTGGCAGGTCTGGTTTTGTTGTATTTTTCAGAGGTTTTGGGGAAGAGCTCAGCKGCAGTAAGTGCGAGTGAAACTGTGGCAGTTTCTAGTAGCTGATGGTCTGGTGTTCCCAGATTTTAGAGTGRAGTGTTTCATATTAATTTTAACAATAGGCTGCATTGGAGAGCTTTCCCACTGGTAGCACTTACAGAAAGGAAAAGAGGAAAGAGAGAAAAGTATTTATATCCTTCAATTAAGCTTTTTTTTTGCATCCTTACAGACAACATCAGAAGTTGAAATTGGGGCAAGAAATATATTAGGTATATCCTAATGTAATTTTAAAATAAAAGAAAACAGAAAACTCATTAAAATTTCCCATTTTACTCCTTTTTTTCCCCTTGAAATTACAGCAAGTCCTGATAATTTACAATGTTGGCAGCTTCAAGTGTCAATCCATGTTTTCAAGGCTGCATTTGCTTAAAGCACCGCTAATAATTTTGAGTGGACTTCCTGTGAAAATGTAATCACGAAAGAAATGCGAAAAAAAAAAAAAAAAAGAATCCATGTCTTCCTGGATCTATACCATATAAAACAGTGTTTTTAACACACTCAGACTGCTGGATTAGCTGGTGGCTGCTGAAAGGCCAGGCTGGGTATGGTACCCAGAGCTCTGGGATTCTCCTGGGGGATGCTGTGCCTGCAYTGGGGTGGAGAGGCACACACGAGCAGGTGTGGAAAKGCACTYSAAAGCCATTTTTCTCTTTTCTGGGGACTTTGTCTCCCTTTCTGGTGCTGTGGAGCAGGGATGAAGGGGCTGGGGAGGTGCCTTTGACGTGTGYGTGCATTTGCAGCTCGGCTGAGGTCAGAGCAGAAGAATGCTGCTGTAATTATGGCTGCAGGCAAGGGCTGAGCATAATGGGAATCAGGGTCTGGCTCAGCCAAAGATTTCCTGTATGATCCTGGTCAAGTCACTTAATTACTTTTGCCTCGTTTCTCAGTTGCACAGTGTATATCCTAAGGCTTCAGTTACCTGCCTTGTCTATTCAAATCAACCTCCCTTTGAAGCCGGGGCTGTACAATGAGACTGTAGTGTTAATTGGAGTCTCTGGGTGATGGTTTGATTGTGTGTGGTGTAATAACAACATTTCTCTGTCGTTTGCATCATTTTTGCCACAGAATGGGCCCTCTGCAAAGCTCACACTTTTACACTGCTCCAAGTTGAGTATCAGCACACAAAACTTAACTCTGGGCTGTTAAATGTGGGCTAATTTCACTCAGGAGACTTGTCACTGCAGCGAAGTCAAAGGCAGACCTCTCATTTATTATTTTGGGGGCTAGGATTTCCCCCTGAATCCCTTCTTTTGCTGGAGAAATGGAGCAGAAGGACTGTCACCTGTCCCTGTGTGGTGTCCCTGCATCYCTGGGTGCAGGTGTTGGTGTGGTCYAGYRYGGGAACGAGTTGTCAACAGTTCCACACAATTTTTGGGGTGTAGGATTTATGGGTTTGGCTCACAGGTTGTGATCCAATTCAGCTACCTAACACTATGAAGTAAGAAATTCATAAAAAGTTAAACTAACCCTTGTTTCTTCCCTGTAAGAGCGGTGTTGTTTTGAAATCCTTCTAGAGAAATAAATAAATAAGCAAGTCAAGTTTCATTTGGTTTTAAGAGAAACAAGCAGAACACAGAATTAGCAAACTAACCATGGCCATACAATTTCAGTGACATTTTTGAGCAGTGGTTCATGATTGGGGATGAACTGTCCTGACAGAAATTGCTGTTTTGTAACTGTAAATACTGCTGGAATCCAAGCTTATGTAAATATTTTGAAATGGGAGGAACACAGACAACATGTAATGCAGAGTTTAGGTTGATTCTGCTGGAGATTGGATCTGCTAGAGTAACTCAGCTGGCTRTGATGGGGTCTCTGGTAATTGGGGCTGAAGTGAATGGTTAGGAACGGATTGTTTTCATAATTTTGCGTGGTAGTGTGTGGTGAGGGAGAAATCCAACCCTGTGTAAAGGGCCTGCACAAATGCCATGGATCTCATATATCCCCCTTAAACCCCTCAGAATAGGGCTTAAATGGGAAATTCATCAGAGAAATCAATACAAGGTCAAATGGTGTTTGTTTACCCCCGGAGTAGGCAGGAGGGAGAAATTAATTTGCAGTGTAAGAATATGAAGTTGAGTGGGTTTTGCTGACGTTCAGGATGAATTTGGCTGGGAACCCAAGTGAATAATAAGTGGACACAGATTAAGAAATCTAACAATTTTTAATGGTTTTTGAGTAAAAGCTTCCATTTTTTCCAACATTAGAAATGTGTAGGAGAATTCAGATTCAACATGTCCTTTGTTTTTCTAAATGGGAATATTTAATCCATCAGAGGAACCACAGAATTCCTCATATTCAAACATATTTAAAGTGTGAGTGTGTTTTTTTTTTCCTTACCTCAAAGCCAAGAGAATATTTCATTATGGAAGAGAACCTGGAGAATGAGACAAGTTTTTGCCTCCTGTGAAATGCCCCATCTCAGTCTGGCTGCACCATGGACAGACTCTTACCCATCCCCGAACATCTTTTTTTTTTTTTTGCACCTACTTAAACCAGCAGAGAAAAGTGAAGGTTTTTGATGGTGGGTGAGCAGTTTAAATCCATAAATAGTATATATACAACAGTTAAATGGGGAAGAGAGGGGATCTAAAGCTGCAGCTTAGATGGTCTGTGGTTGCCATTAGCCTCTGAATTAGTCTGTGTAGAAGTTATAGTAAAGATTCTGCCATTTGTTTTGTGCACACATCCAATATAYATGTAGAAGCAGCTAAGAATTTGCCAGGTGCACTTTCTGTGAATAGCAGAGGAGAATCTCCTCCTCCAGCAAAGCCTCTGCTCCCTTTGGATATACTCCCTGTAAAACAGGCTAAATCACACCAAGGTGTGTGTTAATAAAAGTGGAAATTTAGGTGACTGTGGATGAATAATTCAGAAAAAGAGCTGTGTAGTCCTGTCTTGGCTGTTTTTATGTGCAAGTAGACATGGATCTAGACAGTCTCATGGATTTAGTTCCAGTGGTGACTTCCTAAGATGCAGCCACGTACAGAGGGAAGGGAGGAGGTTTTTTTGCTCACTCTGAACTTTGTTTTATGAGGTTCCTGTCACAGTCAGTGATGGGAGRTCAGTGCCACCAGACAATAAACAAAGCACCTGCACAAGTTGGGCCATTAGCTTTCTTTCCAGCAGTTGTGTTAAGTGGCGAAAATGTTCTCTGAATTTCAGACACGCCAATGTTGGCCCTGTTTGTATCTGCACAGTCTGAAGAGATGGGSTCTGCCTGCTGTGGGATGGCACAGACACAGGGCAGCACTTTCATCCCCTACGTTCATAAAGCCCTGGCTTGACTGAACAAAGAGCTTTAATAAGTGAGATGGGTTTTGGAGTCTGCAGCTTGGAATGTTTCCTCMTCTTCAGTTACACTAATGCATCTAATAAATTAATGAGTGTAGGGATACCTTAATGCCAAACCAGGAGTTGCTGCTTCTTGCAGCCCATTGACATATTTTGGTGTTTTGGGGAGTTTTGACTTGGGTTGGTTTTGACTTTGGTGGTTTAGGGAGTCTTGACTTCATCAGGGCCAGGATTTCTCCTGAGGAGAGTCCCACAAACAAAGGCACCAGGAAGAGCACCTGAACTGATTTGTGTGTGTCTTTAGATTTCCTCTCAGCACTATTTGTGTGTCCCAAGAAGTGAAATAAGTGCCRCTGATGCATTCATATCCTTTTCAATTTGTCTAACACAAAACAATAGTTTCCACTTCTTTTGTGTGATTTATGTTTCCTTAATGCACAACTGGTGCTTTGACATGCTGCAGAAGAGAATTTGTTGGACACGGTAATGCTGATAGAAAAATGTTCTCTCTGTTTAGATGTCATGACTATTTCCTTTTTCAAGTGAAAATTGTAGTGTCACATACAAATGTTACCTTTTCCCCTGATTATCTTGTAGAAAGCTAATAGTTTTGGAATAGATACAGATTTTTAATGCAATGCTATGGTTCTGGTTTATAGAAAAATGGATCAATTACCAAGGCAGGCTTCAAAGAGGGAGACTGCCCTAAGTTATAAATGGCTCAGTCCCTTAATTCTGTCATAATCCTATTTGATATATAGTTCTCAGTGCTGCTGAATCCTTTTAGGGCTCTTTGATCAAGTGAGTACTTTCAAATGTGATGCCTCCTGTCATCTAACCCCCTAAAAATAACACAACTTGCCATTTAATTTCTGGAAACATTCGTTTTTCCTTGCTTTTTTTTATTTTTTTTTTTTTTTAATAGAGGAAACAAAAAGCCTCAGTTTCATATTAGCTAATTTGAGGAAGAAAGAAGGACTACCAGAAACAAGAGGTTTGTTTTTTTAATTTATTGAAGGTCCAGTCCAGTATTCCTTCTTAGGCTGGTGGCCTGAGCTGTAGCACAGAGACCTCTGGTACTTGGATGCCAATGTGCTGGGTTTCACTGAGGATTTAATTAATTGAGGATATCAGGTGTATGAGACACCAGAATATCATGGACAGCTTCTGTTTTCAAAAATAACAAATGGTTTGGTAATTATTTTGGCGTACCTTACTGTGTGCCTTGAAATTCGACAATAAGGAGCAGATCTCTGTGCAGTGCCTCATGTCTGGCTTTTTTCAGTATCCTGATGAGTCTTTTCCAGATTAGGTCATGGGACTCATTAGATGTGCATGTTTGACACAGATCCTTTTCTTCCTCCYCGTTTCTAAAAGAACACCAGGAAATTGTACAGTTACTAAGCCCGAGTTAATATTTTTTATATTAGGGTGATGTGGTGCCAGAACTCCTGCTTTTCTGTTGGGCACTATAACTGCTGTCACTGCTAGTCAAACTCCAGCTCTGCAAAGGAGAAAGGCATGCAAATGGAAGGTTTAATATTTGGCATATGAGAAGTTCTTTGTTTCCCTTCCCCTTTGCAACCGCTGTCACCAAGTTCCATTCAGCACTGGTGTTCTTTCTTCCTGTAACTGATACACACCCAGGTAAGCAGATCCATYGCCTCGACAAAGACAGCTCCAGAGAGTGAGGGGTTTCAGGATCAAATTGTCCAGACCTGTGCAAGGTTTCCAGCTCTTCTGGTTGGAAATTGGCAGCTCCTGAAGCTGCACTTGGCAGTTTCCTGCAGGAGAAGCTSGGTCTGGGGCACCAGAATGAATCCCAGGAGGAAAATCTGGCTTGCACACAGCTCAGCACCTCCAGTTTTGCCCAGCCAGTCACGTTTTCCAAGAGATCATTTATATCCTGGAGAAGGAAAACGCTGGGTGAGTGTGGCTGAGGTGAATCTTGAAGACCCCTCACCAACGTGAAATGTGTTTGAACTTTGTCCTCGTGGAAGCTTTGGATCTCTGGTCTCTCTGGGGAGCTGTGACTTACATTGTGTTCACTCAGCAGGGGCAGCCTGCAGAATTTGGCTCCTTTTCTATCTTTGCATCTCAGCTCAAAAGCCAGTCAGCTCTTGGCTTTCTTACATGTGGCTGTGACCTGTCTTTGTGCAGACATGTCCTTTAGAAAGGTAAAGAGGAGAGGTTAAAGCTTCGGTGAGGTTGTAAATACTCTTAAAAGGTGGATTRAATGTCCATGTCTGTCCCTTGGAGTAATTAGATTCACCTCCAAATGAAGTGATGGGGGCATGACAGCCAAATACTGTCAGGATGGAACTGGGCTGGCTTGTGAAAAGGGCCATGCAATGGTGCAGCTGCTCTGGGACTGTGGAGGGCTGGATTATTTCTCCCATGGAAACAGATTATCCCAACCAATCCCATATTCCTGTTTCAGACCAGCTCTCCCTCAGCATTTAACAAGGAGAACAGACCATCACAGACATAGTTCCAACCTGTTCAGATGTTATTCTGCTTCTGCCTACAGGTTATTTTATGTTCAGCTGGAAACTTGAGCATTTTGAACTCCTGAACCACCATCTGCTCAATCTATAGAGTCTGTTTATCAAAGGGTTTAAGTGCACTGTAAGGTCCAAACYGTTTTATGGAGCCTTGCCAGCTGAAATGAAATATTAGTTGCTGTATATTTTGAAAAACTGTCGCTTTGTAGGCCAAAAGAGCTCGGAGATCCCAGCTGGTAATCAAAGAGCAGTGTCACATTTTTTATGGTTAGGGGCTCCATTGGTCCCAGACTCTTTAGAAACCAAACTGATGAATTAGCTAATCAAATTTAGATCTGACTTAAATCCAAAATGCCATCGCTGAAGACCTGTGTCACCAACAATAACCACTGCAAAGAGTCAGACCTTGTGAAAYAAACACAAGGTGAAGCACCCATGAAGGATGTTTAGCTTCACATTCAATAAATCCCTCCTTAGGAAACAAAAGCTTAAACACAGGTGTGATCATCCTGCAAGCTCTTCTGCCTGGGCAGAGGTGTCCTAACCTGTCACCATTAGGAACTGAAAGGGTTTTCTGTTGATTTCTGTGGGTTACATGGGAGGGCTCCTTATTCCTCTCAGTCCACAGGGCAGATTGCTGTGGATGAGCTTTAGGAGGCTTCACTCCTTGGTCCCGTAATACAATTAGTGATAATTAAGTCTGACTCTGCACCTTACTGCTCAGTGCTTGGGCTGATCCAGTGGAGGCCGTGCTCTGAGATGTTGTGTGCCAGTGGAAGGGATCGCTGAGCCTTTAGCCTGACCTTGTTTGAGGGTGAAAGTCCCTCTTTTAGGGCTGGTTTTGCTCTGCAGCACTGGGCTCACAGGAGCCCTGTGCAGGTTGTCTGAGGTGGGTCAGGTGTGCACAGTTCTGGGGTGAGAACAGGGCAGAGGCAGCGCCTTTGGAAGGTGCTTTCTCCAGCATCTTCCCGGTTTGACAGGCACATGGCCTGAAGGAGGCACCTCCTGGTGGTCTGGGGAGGTGAGGACTGGAATGAATGAGGAGATTTTGGCGCTTTCTCCTTTTCCTGGATGCTGACCCCAAACCTGTGACATTCCCTGCTRTGCTGGCCCCGCTGGCCCCAGTGTGACCTGGCACTCAGCAGGACCAGCCCTGGGCTTTGGGAAGAGGGGGAAGGGGACAGTGGGATTACTGCTGAGACGGGCTCTGAGCACACAGCTGTCCCAGCTGAGACACTTGCCAGCCTTCTAAAATAAACCCACGCAAGCCACTCTGTTCTGATCAAAGAATGAAGTGGCTTAAGCTGGATAAAGCCTGTGTGGGTGACAGGCTTCACTGCTAGGGCCAGCTCGTGCGTTTCCTTCGTTTTGCGGTGGCTTTTAAGGGTTTTGATTTAATTCTTTGGGTCTTAAACATAAGCAGAAAATTCTCACAGCTAATCTTACATTTTTGTTTTAATTGTGGAATTTGGCAGCTTCAAAATAGAATACCCTCTCTGCAGCATTTCCTGTAAAGGGTTCTGTTAAAATGYATTGTTCTGTCCTTTTCCCCCGGCTGAGTTTAGCTAAAGAGACCACAACAGAGAGCAGTTTGCTCGTGACTTTTCAAGGAGAATTTGTTTCGAGTGGCTGCGTAACCTCCAGAGCCCCAGAACACATCTGATTTCCCCTCACCTCTGCTGTGACTTGTCCCATGACATGGGACTATCGATAATGTATGTATCTTCTTACTGTACTGCTCAGTGCATCCTSCTGGAGGTAGAGCTGGTTAGAAAGCACTTGAAGTTTCCTTACACATCTCCACTTCCCCAAGGGATCAATGTCTTGATGGATCACATTCAAACACATTCAACGTCTCACGGAGGGTGTGTGAAAGGACAACAGAATCGCTTTCACTCTATCCATATCCATTTCCTACTGCACTCCCTGTTTTACAACTATTGGCATGCCTGGAGGGAACAGCGTTTCTCAAGGTCAGAGGAGGTGGAAAATTGCCACTGTTGAGGTGCAGAAACTTTTGAATCAGGGTAGCAAAGGCACGACCTTTATCTAACTCCAAGGAGAAGCTGGGATTTGCTGGTGGTGGCAGTGTGTCTGTCTGTTCCGTGGGGCTGTGGTGATTTTTTTAGCCTTTTCAAACAAGGCTAAGTGCTTGTTTTTCTGGAAGGTAATGGTAATCTTTGCATTTTCAAGGTAGGAATAATTTCCTAAGCTTTTTGAATTTGCATTACAGGGGTGAAGGACAATGAGACCCCAGCATTACTGTGTTCCACCCTCATTTCCCCATGTGATCTGTACCTGTGCCTCACAAAATGCAGTGCAGTTTTAGGCACTGCACACTTGCTCTTTCCACTAAGCAGAGTTGTTTTATCAGTATTGAAAAGGAGATTCTGACAGATCATAGCCTGGGAGGGTCCAGCAGTGAGCAGTCACTTGTAAGAGTTTTTTACTGACACTTGTGTGGGGGTGGGAATTAAATCTCAATTTTTCACATCCGAGGGAAGAGCTGCAGCCATTTGGTTTCAGATAAAGGAAGGTAGAAGCACACTGCTTCCTTGTAGCCTYGAGATGAAAAGTCAAGTGCCTGTGAACCTATCCTGGCAGAGCCTCTCCCAGGTCAAAATGGTGTATTTTGGATCTGCCAAAAGGAATATTTGTCAGTGTCAATGCGACTCAATCCAGCCACGTATKGCTGAGAGTGAATACAGACCAGGCAAGTGCATGGAGCATCCTGCAAGGGATCCAATTACTGCTGGAACTTTCTACCAATGATTTTTCTGAAATTTATTTTTTTTTAATAGAAAACATGGTTTAAGGAATTTTCTGAGAGGACATTTCATTGGTATCAAAACATTACAATAACATTCATCCTCCAATGGGGAAAGAAAATAAAGTATCTTGTTTACACTCTGACTTCTTGAGTTTGTGGTTTTTAGAACTAAATTATGTTTTGGGTCCCCTTGACATGTAATCTGCTTCTACCCCGAGTGCCAGGATGTCTTCTGGGAGTTGTAGTTTTCCAGTACCAGAGCTCCAAACTTCATCACCATCGAGCCAACCTTRATCTCCCACAATCTTTAGCTGAGCCAGTGCTCATGCCCCATGAACTGCTGCCTGTCAGCTGAGTAAGGGGGATCTTCGACTCAGACCTGGGGTCCGTATGCCAGAAGGGCTGTATTAAACAGGGAACAGCTGATTTTGGTCTGCAAAGACCTGCAGATTTCATAGCCTTGTAAAAGCAGGAACCAGATGTATATTTTAATGAAATTTAATGAATTCGGTATTGGGCTGCCAGGAAGAGAGAGAAGCGGAGATGATAGGAACTGAAGTGAGGTATTTACCCATTTCTTTGCAGAATTTCTTGGGTCAAACCCAAGAAATATTTAAGCTGAGCTTTTGAAAAGGGCTGTAGGTTCTCAGTGCCTACTGACTGTCAAGAGCTGCAAGGCATACACGCTTTTGGTTTTCTGGAAAATCTAAACGGGCTCAGTGTACTTTTATTTTTCTCCCTTCTGCTCTTTTTTTGTCCTTAAAGTGCTGTGAAATGTGTGGTGCTTGTACATGATGGGTAAATCCTTCTTTCCTAAGAAAGTGGTTTAGATATTGTATAGCATCATGCATAGCACTCTGAAAGTGCCAGTCCTTGAGCATCTCAGTTGATTCCTTAACTGGAAAAMCTTGCCAGAGAGGGGTGCTTATATCTTCATCTTACAAGCTGGAAAACCAAGAGACAGAAGAAACTCTGTGTAATCACACAACTGGATCAGAAGGATATTCTGGATTTCTCCGTATGTTTATTTTTCCTGCGTTCTGTTAGCACTGGCTCAAGTGCACCTTGCAGCAGCGATGGCATTCCCATTAGCACATGGCTTGGATGGTGGGAGCTTCCACACAGATTAATAAAGAAGCAGAATTTCTGTCTTTATAGCCTGCAAGGATCGTGGCATTCCCTGAGTGAGGAGAGCTGCCTGAACTCTTCCTGCCTCTTCTTGTGTCGAAGAGGCATTTCAGCACATTTGACTTTGCCCAACTTAGATGTTTTTTTCACTTTCCAAGAGATATTTTGTAAATATTTGTCAATTTGGCAATGTTTGTGCCTCTTGCAGCCTTAAACAAAGCTCCTTACTGTTAGTGAACATATCTGCCTTTTGGCATATTTTCGTTTCATTCTTAGGATTCCATATGTTTTTAACACRCTAAAAATAAATTCTTATTGCTGTTAATTCTACTGCCCTTAAAACCTTTTACCTCTCTTATGACTTTTCTACAGTTCTTAGCTTCTCATTTTTATCTGTGGCTTTCAATTCTCTTCCTCTTTCCACCCCTATTTGTTATCTGTTTTATTTATACATACTTAGGATTCATAAATAGCCACGTTTCCTTCTCTCTTCATTTTACCCTCTGGTTCCTTCTTTACTGATCATGTCCTTCTGAGCTAATTAGCAATGCTCTCAGTATCAATCACAACTTTCTGTTTACATTTTTCCTACTGCTGTAAGTGGCAAGGTTGGTTTAGCCAATAACTTCACAAAAGCAGCCAGATCCAGGGCAAGTGAAGGTCCAGGGCAGAGAGAAATCTAAAAATGTCCTTTACGTTTGACTCGACTCTTACTCTGTCCAAATGCCCTGACAAATTTCCACTTGTCCTTAGGATGACTGAGGTAGATATAAATAAACCACGACATGTGACCTAGCAAGGAGTGTGAGGGGTTGAAATCCCATCCCAAATAATCAATCCCACTGCAATTTCCTAAGTAAGAYTGGAGAAGGGATAAGAGTCAGCTGTACTGAGCAGCAGTGATTAGCCTCATTTACCCTGAATTGGAGGAATGGCGAGGTTGTGTGATAGTGTAAGTCACCAGCTGAGCAGAAGCGTTGAGGGAGAGGATGGAACGGGGGTCTGGGTTTTTTTCTGGGTGACAGAAAGCAGTTGGCCATGAACCGTGCAGCTCTAGAGTTCCTGTGCAAATTGCTAGTACTTCGTGGCCAGCTCAGTGCAGAAATTTTATGAATTGCCAGGGAATTTTGTATTTTTGCTCCATTTCTGCCATATTCTTGCAATAGGCATTTTTGGGGTGTGTTTTTTGTTCTCAAATGGAGATCTGCGTTTTTCTACCTTGAGTTTTGCAAACAGCATTAAAAGCACTCTTAGGTTAGACTGAGGGAAGCAGGGTAACCCCAGACTGGTCTCTAGGATGCTGCTGGCTCACCTTGTGGAAAACTGAGGTSTGCTTTGGCTGGAGGAACAGGCTCACATTGAGGGGCCCTGGCAGTGGAGGAGCAGGTGTGTGCTGGCTCAAATGAGTTCCCCTGGCAGCAGCRCAGGGATGTGTGCCTACTGCTGATCCACACCGTGCCTGGCTCCAGCTCATTCCAGCAGGATTTGCTTTTCTGAGCACTTAAAATCAATGTAAATTAATAAAAAGAAACCCAGCAGCCCATAAACAACATTAGCTATAGAGCTGTTAAAATGCAAGCAGTCAAACTATATTTAATCCACTCTCTCGCATTAATGCTGGGCAAGGGCGCATTTTTAAAATGCTGCTGTTGGATTAATAGCAGATGTTGCTCAGAGGAAATAATCAATGATTCTCATGGAGAGTTGGTTTGGAGGAGGCCTCTTGGGGCCATCTGAAGTTGTCAATGGTGTRTGTCCCAGCTGCCCAGTGACTCTGGGCTGTGTTGGGGCCAGCCTGGCTCCTGTGACCRAGAGTCCTCCTTTGGTGACACCCAACTGGGCCTCCCTGTCAAAAAATGGACTGAATTTCATTRTTGCTCTGAGATCCATTTCTTCCCAGAACAGCCCTCCAAGATACTATCTTTGTAGTTCTCTGAAGCTCACCAGGGATTTCCATGCTTTTGATAAAATAACAGTGAGTAATATTGAGTTATATATCCATGTCCTTTGGGAAGTGTATCCTCTTGYAGGGTTCATTTCAGCAGAGTCCCTGCATTCAGTGTTACTTCTTCCCTGCTTTGTGTGTGTCAGGCTTCTTTGGTCTGACATAATTGGCCAGTTTTAATTATTTCATGAGTTCTGGCATAATCTAGTACAGTGCTGAAGTATCTCTCTCCCATTTCATTTCTGTGGAGACATGAAATTGTTCCCTCTGCAGTTGCAAGGCTCAGCCTGGTCACGCACATTCCAAGGAGCTGCCGAGAGCACAAATATCTCTATAGCTCTGTTGCAGCATCCCAAAAATGAGCAAAAACATGTTCTTCCTTTGTGACAGGCAAAAGAAATGTCACATTTTGGTAAGGACACGGAGTGGAACATTTACCCTGCAGCCTCAGTGTCACAGGGCTGGAGAGGGTGACAGGAAAGAGGAAGGGAGGATGTAGGATGTGGCTGTGCTCAATACACTTCAGTGGAGAGCTTCCATGAGCTCTAAACTTTGGTRCARGATGCTCAGAGCTTTGCTGCTGTGYCCTACTTCAACYCCAGAATCTCAGAGGTGCCTGAAACCAGMAGCACCTCAGCTGGACCTTCCTGCACCGGAGTGCAAAGGAACAGAGCTGAAAACACCCGTTAGTGCAGCGGGTTTGAGCTTTATTTTGGTTGAAGCAGAAACCAGGCTTTGTCTTTGTCTTTAAGATGTCTCAAGGAAGCAGACTCCCTTCTGCCTGAAGTAGATTTGTATTTAGACCTCTTTTCTTTCTCTAATACTGTGTGTATATACATATATTTATACATATATATTTATATTCATACACACACCTATATACCATAACCACCCACCCTCTTCCTATTGTAAGTAGCTTTTTTTAAAAAAACATTTGTGATTATACAGCATGTTGGAAGGAATTAAGGAGTTCATAATTATTTATAAAGTTAATACTTATAATGAAATGGTTGCACTTTGATGTCTGTGTATGTTTTCTAAGCTAGGATGACCTATATTGTAGAGGTATTATGTGTACTAGGTGATGCAGGGATTGGCTTGGGAATTACCCATGTTTAATGAACACTAAAATTAGAATTTGACTGAAATCCACATAAATGGCTCGACAGCAAGTTCGACTGCCCCTGGGGAGCTGTGGGCAGCTCAAATTTACCCACAGGCATTTTTGAAAATGTTTTTTTTGAATCAGCATAGTGTGCTTTTTGGAGCAGAGAGTGCAGCTTGCACTTTAAACTCCCTTCTCTTCACCTTGTCCCCCATTCTGGTGTTGAAAAGCTCTCCATGGAGAATAGAGCATGAAGTATTTTGCAGGTACAATATATGCTACGCTGGTGCTTTTTTTTTTGCAGCCCTTGCCATGGGAAGCCTTCTGCTTTCCCTACACGGTGGCCTTGTTGCTTTTACTCTTGCTATTCTGAATTTCCAAATATTTGGCCTCTTCTGTGGGTATGTATACTTTGGAAAGAGCAAAACCTGGTCTAACTGTTCTCTTTCTTGCTGCCCACCCCACTGCAGCACTAAAACCTTTTAGCCACAGAGAATCCCAGCCTTCAGAGATAAAGAGATTTTTTGTTTTCATGTTGTTCCCTCACTCTAAGAAAAGATGATGCTGTGCTTTTCTCTTGCCATAAAAAAGGGGGTTAATTATCCTTCAGGAGACCTTCTTTTTTAATGACTACTGGTTCCTGGTCACTGAAGGAAAAAACTTTCCTGAAAGAATAGTMCACAGTGCTTCCCACTTGGCACAGGACAAAGACAAGTCTTGATTTCCTTGCATCACCCCAAAAATGGAGTCAAGAAATTCATTATTTCTGTTGATGATGCAGATGCAGGCAGTCCTCTGCTCCTTTTGCTCTGTGCCAGCAGCTKCCTGGTGACACTGAGCTGTGTCATGGCTGTGATTTTGGGGTGTCTGGGCTCTGTGTGGCAGAGCAGCATCTTTTTACTGCAGAGCCAGGCAGGAAGAGTTTGAGCTTGTGTCCTGTTTCATTCACAGCCCAGTTGTGCAAGTGGAAAAATATTGCAATTATAATTGTCGCCCACAGTCAGTGTGAGAATTCTTCACAAGTTTCAAGGAGAAATTTGCTAATTTAAGAAGCTGGCATTTTTCCAGAAAATCTTCAAGCAAATGAATATCCCAAGTCTCAAGGGGAATACATCATATTGTTGGTGGGTTCATCGGTAAGGCTTAGGTTTGTTTTATGGGCAATATATTTCCTTTTAGGATGTACCAGTAAGGAAGCTCTAGGTAAAATGGAAAAGTGTAACATGGGTTTTAAGCTGTTTAATTGGAGTTTGTGAGATGGCACGACTGTAAAAAATTAGGTCCCCCAGTGCCTTCTTAGTTGGTATTCTCTGGGTTCAGTTTTTTTGCAGTTTTATGTCCCTAAGCCTGCATTTAAAACTTAAGTATACATTGCTGCTTCTYTCCTTTTTCCTCTCTTTCTTTTTCSCCCCARTTTTGTCTTCCCTGATAGCAGTAGGACGTTGGCTGGAATGGACAAGCCTTTTTATTTCTTTTGACTGTTTCTGCTAAGCTTGATGGGGAATTTGCATAATCAATGAGGTAACCCTGTCACCCCAAACATGGAGTCTTTAAAGACAATAGTTTMATGCAAATTAGATATTGATGGTGTAATGATTAATTGGCCCCAAGTCTTTGTTAATATGCAATTGTTGTAGTGTAACATGCATTTGTAATTATTTAGGTTTGGCTGTCCAAACAAGTGGTGGGCACTTAATTGCTTGCAGCAATTGAAGAGACAGAACATCAGAGAGAAAAACAAAGAGCTGGTTAACTGATTGCCTGATATAATGTTAGATTTCCGTGGTGTATATGGGGTTAYGTGGTCAGATTCTCAGGTGATAAAAATCAACGCAGCATTGTTGCAATAAACAGAACTATTCTGACTTGTAGCAGCTGAGGATGAGATTTGAAATGTTCCCAAAATCCAATTTCATTGTTGTGTTTGGATCATACAGGACTTGGGATGGTGAGCTGTGCTGTTGACTGCTGTTGGTTATTATTATTAAAAATAAACAACTTCAGTTCCAAGGGCTGCAATGAGCAAATGGAATTCATTAGTGAGAAGCTGCTTGGAAGACTGTTTCAAGCAAATAAATAAATATCTGAGCTACTTTACAGTCTCCAAGGTGTTTATCTGCTGTGTGTGACTTTCCAGCTAGTTTGGTATCTATTTTCCATGCCCTTTCCCTTTAGATCTGCATTTAGCAGACAGGGAAAAAAGTCTGGATTTGGAGGTGAAAAATCCTACATCTCCAGAACTGTGCTTAAGCTGTCGGCTGCCAGGTGTTTGTAGAGTATGAATTTTCTCTGTTTTTGCTTAGAGAGTGTGTTTAAGTTGTGAAGTTTCTCTCCTGGGACATCTGGAGGAGACARCAGAGGGATCCACATAGGAATAGTGGCCACAAAGGCAGCAGCTGAGTATTATGAAAATCTTCTAAAAATGGACTCAGCTAATAATTATAGATACATAAATATTAACTTAGTATASWATAATAGTTCTATAATTATTAAACYTAGRTAGCAATAGGGCATGAGGGCAGAAGCKACAAAACAGAACAGAGAAATGGGAGGGAGTAGAGTGTAACAGATCCTTCTTGGCAAATGGCAAGAAGTCATTTGTCTCATCAGCAGAAAACAGAATTATTTAAAAAAATATACAGTTTTTGTCCTTTATTCCATCCAGTGAGAAGAGGGCGGGCTGTGCATGTACCGTGGGTAGGACTTGGCTCAGCAGTGATTTTCTGTTGGGGCTCAGAGTGCAATCGTGTGGGTTCCTCAGCCTTGCTCTGGTCTGTTTTTCTGAAGCTCTGTCCCAAATTCATATGATATAAAGCTTATCCTTGGTTCCTCAAGAGTGCAAAACCTATGGAGAACCCACACCCCATTTACATCCCATTTAACAGGACAAATCACAGAATGTGTGTGTTGTCCTGAAGTTGGTGCTGGTGTGTAAAATAAAACCTGTTTTTAAAATAAGTTTTTTGCATGGTCAAAATGAAGATAGAATTTTCSCCAAATCACTATTATAGCGTTGCTGATGAGATCTAGTTTTTTTTTAAATTAATGGTGTTATCACTAGGCAAAGGAAATGTCGAGCTTTGCTTTCAATCGTTTGTGAAATCTCTTATTTTTGTTTAAACCTACTTATGATAGTGGGGATTAATTATACAGATCCACTCTATTTTGGTTAGTGTCCTTTGACATAAGGGTCAAATATAGAATGTGTGCTGTCGTCTTTTCTGTAATATATGCTCTGCTTCCCAAATAGGAAAATACCATTTAATCTCATTATGGATTCATAGTCTTTTTTTTTTTTTTTTAAATGTAGAGCTAATAGACAAGACAACAAATTAATGCTCATATCATCTGTATAAAGAGTTCAAGCAGATGTCTTCAGTCTTTTCAGTCAATGAAACTCATTGGTAGCAAATGGTTTTCATTTGAAATTTAATGTGCTAAAAAGCTGCTCAGGACTGAGGAAGTTTGATTATTATCCTATACAAAAAAATCTTCTTTACCACCCACTTGAAACTTAGGGAAGAATGCCCACAAAWGCCACAGCAAGACTTCTAATTCCTCTTAAAATAGAAGAAATTAACTCTGTAAGGAAGAAATGAGTGGTTAGGGAGATTGAGTCAAAGGCAAAATAAAAGACCTGCAGATCTTGGGCTTTATGATACAGTCATATTTTCACTGTAAAGAAAGTAGTGCCAAGTGATGAATAATCCAAAATAATCCAAAATAATCCAAAATAATCCAAAATAATCTAAACTTCACAGGCTCCTCTTGAATTCATCGCTGATCAGGTCATTTCTCAGCCAGTGGGCAGCTTGTTCAGTAAATCCTTTGTAATCTTTCCCTATACCTGCCAGAAACAAAGAAACCTCTCCTTATGTACCAGTTAATAATAACCTTTAAGAGTTGAGAGGCAGCTTAGCCAACATCCAGAGGAAGGGKGCAAAACTGGCCAGTGTTACAGGTATTAATATTTGTTTAGAAATAAGAGAGAATWAAAAACATTCCCAGAGCTAGCAAGAATCACAGCATCTCCCAGCTCAKATATATTATTAGAAAGTAAATAAACAATTGAATATCTACCACAGGCCAAAATCTGTAAAAAATCCACGGTCCTATCTTAGAGATGCTACTTTACAAYTGAAAAAATGTTACTGGAGTGAATGAAGTTTCTCACTTTACATTGGCCCAGAAAATCTAATCCACAGTCTTTATTCTCTCTAGCATTGCACATATATTTTAAGTATAATATATAATTTTAAACTGTGTATTATTTATCCATAAGAATGTTTGTAGGATAAATAAAACATTTGCATGATAAAGCAGGCGAACAATTCGGAGATGTTTTGGTCTCCTGGGTAAATTTGAATTTAAGCAGGTATTGTTATGCATTTTACAGAAGTGTAGACTGAGAGAAGAACTTTCTTGAAGTATTATACCAATACCCAAGAACATTTAAGCTTCATAAACTGCTTAACTTGGGTTTTCTTAATAGTCTTGTAGTTTAAAGGAGCTGAAATGTTTTACTAAAATTATTCTTTAAAATCATGTTCCCTTCAACTTCTCCACCAAACTTCAAGCAGATGCTTGTGAGCAATTTACAGAACAAACCCCAAAAGAAATGTGCATCAGTGGAAACATGGACACAGTACTTGTTATGGCAATGAGATACACGCAATTCCAATGCCACATTTGGAAAGAAAATTACATGAAGACATGAGGATACCAACTCTGTCATCAATCTTTGGTTATATTTCATCAGGGCAGGGYTATTGTCCGTGCTTGAGATTGTCTAGGGAACTACAATAATTATTAAACCAAACCATTATACTGCTTACTCCTAAAAGGGTAGTGACAGGTTTTCATGTAAAATCAATCTCAAGATTTAAAAAAAAAAAAAATCATTGTGATAAAAGAAGAAATATATTTTAAATAACTGATTATGTGAAGGTGGTATGGAAAAATAAACCTTTCTGCTCACACTCTTCTGTAGCTCTATAGGAACCATGTGCAGCTTTTGGTCAGATTGTTTMAAATGCCAGCTTGGCCTCTGCCCGAGGCACACGGGTGTGTCATTGTGCCTTTGTTTGTGTCACTGTAGCTGTTAAAAAGCTCAGCCTGGAGAGCTGATGAAGAGGAGGGGATTGTGAAGTTCATTGTGGGAATGATCCACAGTGGCAATGAAAAGGACAAATCCAGGCAGCAGGAATTAAATGCCAATTGCAATTTGTTTTTTTTTATCTTTCTTTTCAAATCGCAAAACTCAAGTTGCAGAGGAGCTTTGGTCTCATGCCASTGACCAGCAAATTCAGCAGCCCGGAGTCAGGAATGCTGTGACTGCTGAGCACTTTGTGGCTGCCTGTAAGGTCAGAATTCTGCTGGGTTGGGTGGGGTATGGAAAGCAGTGACATTAGACACAGACTCTGGGACACTGGGAGCCATGTGTGCTGCTTGGGGCAGCAGGCAACCATCAGAGCACTTTTGGTCAGCTCATTGTCGTTTTCCTGGCAGGTGGAAATCCAGAATGACTGACTTCATCCATGTTCCAAGGAGAAATGGGAGCAACAGCAGTTCAGGAAGTGGATACAGTAGTATCAGTGTTTGTAGGGCGGATTATTTTCTTTTTCATTAGAGATGTTGTCCTCAGAGCTGTCTCTCAGAAACACAACAGAGTGAAAAGCCTGTGTTCTGCCCCAGGGTTTGAGAATCCCTGTGTGTTCACAAAACAGGGAAACCYATGACCCTGTAGGAAAGTTACCTCCTGGCCCAAATCCAAAGCTGGCATCTGTGGTATCGCAAATTACATGTTGGTACTTGTGTTTATGGGGCTCTCAATCGATGGGAGTTGATCACAGACCTATTTTGACAGGAAATCCTACCCCGTTATTAGCAGCTTTTGTGCTTCCTCCCCGCCAGGTTCCCACCACATAACAGAGGTGTCGAGTCCTTCTGCCTCCAGCTGTGTCTGCAGCTGCTGATTTACCCAGCCATGCTCCTCACCTTTGGTGGCATCCCCAGGAACCGGGGTCACTCCCTGTCCTTCACCACTCTGAGGGCTCCAGGGATGTTGGAAACTCTCAGGGCATGAGCCCCACTTGTTAAACCACAGCACAGACTCTGCTGGTGGCTCTGGGGGTGGGCACAGCACTGCAGAGTCTGTTCCTAAACGTTTGCTCTTGTTGGAGGAAAAAAAAGATATAACTGGATCTGTTATGGTGAACACAGAGCAGGAGACTTAAGCATTTAGTTTCTGATGGATGACTGTGTAGATGTGATAAATGATAGAATGGTTGCAGCAGCAATGATTCCGTRTTGTCCGAGAGGCTGCATTAATTTAATTGGATTTGGAGTCTGAGAGGATCTGCCTCTACAGGGTCTTAAGCAGCCAACGTGCACTGGAGGTGTACAAGAGAGAGGGGGTGTTTTTATTTTTTATTTTTATTTTTTTTTTTACTTCATAGACAATAAATTCTAGATCAAAGCAAAAACAAGCAATGATATGTGTAATTTTTTAACAGGGACTCTATAAATATTCAGTGCTGCTGTTTGGCAACATTAAGAAATCACTGAAAAATGCAGTCATTGCTAAATGTGTTCATTTGAGAGGTTTGCTGCTACAAATGTGAATCTTCAAAGGCCGTGGAACTTAACAATAGCTTTTTTGGTATTAGACAGAGAGTTAATTATAACATCTATCACACAGGCAGAGTAACTCAAACAAATCCGTATCCCTCCTTAGTTTTCAGCTTGTTGAGTGAGCGCTGTCAGAAGGAATTTGCCTCAGCGTGTGTGCTGGGTGATGTTATCAAAGTGTCTGTCAGGGAGAGCGTTTAGTGCCATTCAGAGACCTGAGCGAGAGCCCTGGGATTGGCACAGACAGTGACAGAGGTGACCACGGTGGGTCCTGACAGTTTGAATACAGAATTGGACAGAGCAGTGACAAAGTGCTCAGTTTACTTAAACTGGGGGACAGGATRTGCGGGAGACAAAGGGAGAAACAAAGAGAAGGTTAAGCTGCCGAAATTTTAATTGAGCTCTGAGTGACTGTTTTTGAATAATTGGTTGTGTCAAAGCGTAATGATCACCGGCCTGGGAAGCTGCAGCCTCTCACCCTCAGGTCAGTGGCTCAAATCTGGGCTGTGCTGGTTGTAGTGACGATGGTCAATACCAACTGATGGGAAATGAATTGCTGATCTGTGCCCGGCTTCTGCTGGGTGAGGATCTGCATCACCAACGGTGTGTGCTGGGAGCGCCGGCAGAGACAGCATCCAGAGCTCATCTCCTCCTTTTTGGGTGAGATCCCTGCTGGGAATTGGTTCTTGGCTGTGTGAGACCTTTCACTGTTGCCACTGTGATTTTATTAATGCAGGGAAAAGATGAGAACTTTGCTGTTCTGTGTTTTCTGTCTGTGACTTCTGCTTGTTTGGTGAAAACTAAGCAATCCTTCACAAACTCTTAAGTAGCCTTTCCCAGCACTCCAGGACTCCTGGGCAACCAGGGCAGCAGGATTAACCACCAAGGATTGTTCTCTGGGGTCTGGACACAATTATTTCACCCAATATTTAAGAATGTTTTTGAGTTTTTATCTTTCAGGGACAGAAAATAATAATAATTGCTGTTTCACAGATAGTAACCCACACTATCTCTCCCCAGCTGCATCATGAGCCAGTTTTTCCACTGCTGGAGTGTGAGATCCACCCCTGGAAGTTTCCTGGAGCACACTGAATATTTTTGAGTACACCTGTCTCTGCAGAGGTCTGATCCAAATCCACTCTTCCCAAAAACATTCCATACTGCAGGCAGTGGGATCCTGGAACAGGGATTTTCTGTGATGACTCTGTGGATCAAAGCAATCCAACAGTTGCTGTTTTACCTTCTGAAGTGTAGGATCCTTGGAACAGCTGCCAGATGAAAAGTTTATTTGTGTGTCCCAAAATAAGTTGTAGAARGTTCCTTCAGGCTGCTTGAGTATTTTCTGTGAATACAAGACAGCCTTTTARTATCCTAAAATAACTTGATTTTGTTGGCAACTTTGAAATGTTCCAAATCTTCTGGACAGGCAACCCAATGAGGAAAAACTCATAAACTTTAAAGTTGATGCTGATTGTATCCAAAGAAACCAGCACAGTTTTAGCAGCATAAAACCATTCCAGGTTTGTAAACCCAGGAGAGAAAGAAATGCCCTTCCTGGTATAGTTTTGCCATTGATTTTAAAAGTGAAAGAGGTTTCTCCACTGACTCAGCAGGCCTGGAGAGGACTTGGAATCAGTATCATTTTCCTGAGTTCATGAAATCTTTTTTCTGCCTACCTGGGTTGTTTGGTGGTGAGTCACTTTGCACTCCTCAGTGGTTGCTGAGGATGCTGTGAGGATGGATGCCTGTGCTCCAATTTCCTATTCCACTGTGCTTCCCAAACAGCTGCAGCTTCCCTCAGACTCTCGTGGGAAGGACGAAGGTTATGAACCAAGCTGCTGGGCTGGGTTGTGGGCCCTCTCCAGACACATTCCAGCTGGCATTTGAATGAGAGAAGGTCTTGACATCTTAATTCTGGACTAGCAGGTATCACTCCCCATGCAAATATAATTTCCTAGAGCGTGAGTGAGTAACATATGTCCGGCCCCCGCACTGCAGAAGCCCCRGGGAATGGGCAACTGAAGTCCAAAAGCCAAACATATTTCCTGATTAATTGGGCCCTTGAGGCTTTTTGGGTGACATTAAAGAATCTGCCAGTCATTTTYCCCCCCTCTCACCTCTTCTTTTAGATAGTAAGTAGTAAAATAACAKAAAATCTGCTTTCAAGAGCTCATTGCAATGAGTAATTTCATTCCAGATGCTTTGTACCTTCTGTGAGGCCTCATCCTGTGAGGAGCAGGGTGCACATCTTGGATGCCTACTTCAACCACAGAAAGAAAAAACACGAGCTCAGCTGCTCCTCTTCCAGCCAGGGGGACTGTCTTGGAAAGTGCCCACCATGCTGTGACACTGATGGAATGAGAAGTTAGCTTTTGGGATAAAAGGTTGGAATGAGAAAGGGGTACATTTTCTAAAAACGGAAAATATCTGCAGAGTTAAGAGTTCAGTGGAGTATTAAAAGAGTGTGATTGTAACTCTCTGTGTCTCATTTTGGGGAGAACAGCCTTGAGACACTCAGAGGCCATGGAGAAAACTGGAGAAGATGTTTYATCTCCTCCACAGACCAGGCAGGTGCCCTCCACCTTAGGCTGGTGTGGCTGCATCAATGAGAAAGAAATGGCCCCATCTCCAAGAATTCAAACAGCACCAYATTTTTATTTTTTTCTCACATAGTAGACCATTTTTCCTGTGTGGCCTGGTCTAGGAGTAGTGACTGGTTAAGCAGCAATCCTTTTTAAGAGTTCTATATTTTAATTTACTTTTTAACCAGTAAGAGTGGCGTGACTGATTAGGACAATCTTATGTGAACAATCTTGCCACCTCCAGCCCAACTTCCCCAGAGAAATCGCCTGTGTGGGTTCAGCTGGAAATTAGGATCTTGACTGTTTGACCTTTCCCCAGCCAGGATGAGAAGGAAAATAATAGAAAGGTATCAGCAAGAATTATGTTTTGGTTTTTTTTTGGTTTTTTTTTTTCCTGTTGCCTTAGCCACAGGATGCATCACGTTTTTCTACGGTGTGTGTAAGGGGGAGTTCCCTGATGAGGGATAACAGCAGCAYGCACAGACAAAGTGACAACCTCTTGGTACCCTTGTAAAATCCCACCCSGTTAAAGGGAACTGGAGAGGAGAGATATGGCTATTAAAGTAAAACATAACTGCCTGTCAGGGAAAAGCACTGACAACATGCACCGAAAGCTCCGCCATCTAATGCCTGTCAGCAGCAGTGGGGAGTTTTTAACATTGTTCCTATTCCTCAGCCAATGTGCTGGAATTGGCAGAGACAAGGATGGAGCTGACACGGGCAGGTTCTGTCAGCTCGGATCCGGAGGTGAGCGGTGCGGATCCCAAATCCAGCGCTGACAGCCRCATCCAGGCACATTTGGGAATCGGGAACAGCGAGAGGGCAAAGGAGGGACCACTCATGGCTTCATCTTCTCCCAAAGAGGCGTGAGTGGGAGAGGGAAGGGGGCAGGGAGAGAGAAGGAACAACAAAAAACAATGCCTGTTATGTTTCATGTCAATGTTGCTGTCATTAGGTAGTCGGAAAGATTTCAAACAGATAAACTCCCCTTTGGTATGGCAGACTGCCTTGGCAGCCAATTTTAGGCCTTGATTTGATTGATAAACTCTTTGTGACAAGGAAGGATAAAAGAGGCCCCTAGTTTGGTACATATAAATAGGAAATTAGCTGGCAAAGTTGTCAAAGATAATTAACTCTCTGATTCTGTGTGTCTATTCAGGTTGACATACTGAAATTATTTAGAAATGCACATGTCAACGCTCTGACAGAATTTGGTGCTGATCAGATAAACAGTTTTTGAGATGCCTGATTGTAAAATGATGTAAGAGCTTAGCTGGTGGTTTTATCATTATGCATTCTCTTAGCAGCAGCAGGTATCAAACGGCARCACCATCCTTTAATGTGCGAGATTCAGAGATCCGGAGAGGAAGTTAAGCGCTACTTCACAGCAYTCGGCTGGCTTGTTTTGTTCCTTGCCCCTGGGTTAAACAAAGTACTAATAATGTGCTAAATTCCTGGGTGTTCGTCTGCTCCTCATCCTTTCCCCGGGCACAATTGGGAGTAACAAAGATAAGGGTCTGTGAGATAAGAGGTCTGAAAGCCGCGGCGTTTTGTTACTCCTTCACAGGAGATAAACTACTCGCTGTTATAATCCCAAACTCAAAGATTGACAAGGTTAGGAAAGTGCAGCGGGGAAAAGTCAGCGGCTGAACGTCTTTATAGTGGCTCCTATTAAAGCAATGGCAGAGAACGACAAATATATTTATCTTTGCAAACTCAGCGCCTCTGCCACTGTCCCTTGTTTACAGATGTCTGCAGTGGCCGGTGCAGCACTGCTGCTGCAAAGTGTGTGCAGTGCACCTTCTGAATGGGATTTGATTTCCAAGTCCCATCAATGTCCTTGGAAAAGTTAAACTTGAAGTGTCTGTAGATTGTACAGCAGATGTGGAGGCACCACTGTCCTCTAGAGCAACTTGACTTTGACACCTTCTTGGAGCTTTTCTCCATCTGAAAGTGTTTTTCACTCTCCAGAACCAGCTGCTCCTGGGCTTTGGGAAGATGTGGGCACCAACATCTGTCTTGAATGCACTATCAGTGGAACAGAACTGACCTGAGCTTTCCTTAAATCACCTGGAGCTTTGTGTGGCTGTACAGACTGGCTCAGAAAGCGCCACTGCCCCAGTTCTGGGAGTGAATGCTGTGGCAGCATCAAGCTGGTTGGGATTTTTAAGCCTCTGGAGTCCAAACTCACGCTGGACACTGTCTATCAAGTCTTGCAGCTTTCTGTCACGTCTGAAAGCTGGCAGTCAGTCCAGCTTTTCACCCTGGAATCCAACCCCTAGATGGACAGCTTTGCTTGAATGCTCACCTTTCCAGARTCCTGCCCAATGGGAGTAACTACAGAAGGAAATGGAAAGAAAATGAAAATGGGGTTGGTAGGACAGGCCCTTGCATTTACTTATGAGGAGAAAGGGGGTAGTGCTACAACCCACAGGAACAAAAACAGGCATCTCACCTGCAGACTCTGTAACCTGCTTGGGCTGCTGCTGCTCTCTGAAGCACTGACTGCTGTCTGTCCCTGCTCTTTTTGTGCTTTTCTCACCATGGCTTTCAGAGCAGTGTGASCATGTGAAACGTCTCTGGCACACAGGGAGCAAGATCTGGCACATTCAAATCAGGACTCTCTGCCTCTCCACCAAATCTGCAWTAATATTCACAGGTACTGTTTTTGGTCATGCTGTTGATGAGGAACTCCAGGATCTCACAAAGACCTACCCCCAAACCATACTGTGTATATAACCTCTCACAGGACTCACAAAGGGWAGGCACAGGTTCTCTGCAAGCCGGTGCTGATGAATGCGCTACTGTCCTCAGTGTCAAAATGATAATGGCACATGCATTATTCTTCCTGAGAGCCCTACAGTTCGTTTTTATCATATTTTGCACTCATTTGTACAATGAACAATGTCTTGCCTCCCATCACTTACATACCAAGAAGCTTTTTGTCTGTTTATAAATAGGGTCTCACTTGACATAACAAAATTCATGATATTATTTCCTCATCCATAAGCATTTCTGTAGTGCTCATTTCTGTATTTGCATTCTACGACTATCTTGTGCAAGTAGGCACTCCAGGGGCCAGAAATTTGTCTTTAGCAGTAAGATCTTACTTTTCTCTTTTTTTGCTATTCACCTTAAAATGGTGATTTTGAGAATGATGGTCTGTGGTGGTTAATAAGGGAATGGATGCAGGTACTTATTCAAAGTGCAGGGACAGGCAAGTGCTTTCTAAAAAGATATCCTGAGTATGGATGCYTTTGCTTTATTATGTTCATCATGTCTAATTCAGCCCTCCCAGCACATGGCAGTGGGGGGCTGTTCATAAAGAAGCTGATATTCTCATGTATAATGCAGCATTATCTAACCTACCATATAGATCACTGGTTTGGGATGAATTATCTCAGATCTGCGTGCCCCTGTGTTGTGTGGTATCCATCTTACAATGGGTTTGTAACTTAATCACAATTGAAACCAAAGGAATAAACTGGAAGGAAATGCACTTTTCTCTTGAGTGGTTCTTGTTAGAGCTTAGTTGAAATGTAGCATCTTACAGAGACTCCGTTTATACACAATTTGATGATGAAGGCTTTGCTGCAGGCAACCTGGAAACATGAAATAGGGCTTTAATCATAACACYTCCACTTTTCCCCGTTGGGAGCTGTAGGTGTGCAGTGCCTYGGAATAGAAACCTGCTTTTATTTTSATGCCCAATATGGATTTATGTGCCTCAGCTTAGATATGCAGATTTGGAAACGATGTCCCTGTGACCCAGAGCTCCCCAAAAGSCAGAGGTCTCGCAGGAGGATGTGGGGCTGTGGGTGGGTGACAAGCTGGCCATGAATCAGCTCTGTGCCTCTGCAGCAAAGGCCAGCAGCGTCCTGGGCTGTGTTAGGAGGGCATGGCCTCCAGGTTGAGAAGGGATTCTGACCCTCTTCTCAGTGCTGGGGAGACACAGCCAGGATCTGTGCCCAGACTCGGGCTCCTGGAACGAGAAYGAGTTGGTGGTGCTGCAGACAGTCCAGTGAGGGCTGCACAGACGAGTCAGAGGCACAAGAATGTGACACATGGGGAGAGGCAAAGAGAGCTGAGGCTGTCCAAACTGCAGCAAAGAAGGCTCAAGGGGTATTTTGCCAGCTTGTATCAATATCAGATGGTGGAGAGTAAGGGAGACAGAGGCTGACTCTTCTTGGTGCTGCACAAGTCGAAATACAGGCATGCAGTTTAAATTCAAGGTGTTTTTTCCAAAATGAGGCTCTCAAACTCTGGAACGAGTCACCTGGATTATGCATGGAGTGTCCAGCGTTGGAGGTTCTCAGAGCAGCCTGCTGTGATTGACCTTTCTTGAACAGAGGGGTTGGCCTGGACTGTCTGCAAAGGTCCAGCTCACAGCATGGAATTGTCTTTTCCACAAAACCCAGGCTTTCCTCTAAGGAGAAGTGCATAGGTGGCTGTGTCCCAGAGCGGGAGTAACTTGCTCATAACTTGTTGGCAGATGCTTGACACATCTGTTTGCTTTAGACTTCCACTGAAAAGACATTTCTGTTCCTGCATCACATGTGTCAAACTCAGCTTCTGGGGAAATGTACAGATGTTCACACACAGAGAAGAAAATAACATGCCACGGGAGTATGTCATGGCCGTTGATATATCTTACACTGTATTAATGAGGAAAATATGTTTCCTTTAATTAAAACATTTCGCCTGGGCTTCAGATAYGTTGCGATTTTAACAAGCTTTTACTTGTGTGTGGTTAATAAACACGTTGGGAGTGTGTGTGCACAGTGATGCTCACACGCTGCTCTTTCCATCTAGCTCTAAGGATGAGCCCGGTGCTGGTGGTGAGGTTGTTGTAGGGATTTTTTTTAGGAAACTGCATGCCAACACTTCTGTTGCCTTTCATCTGCTACTTCTTTGTGTGATTTTGCTCAGGAAAATAGTTGGAGTACTTGTGGAACGTCTGAGGCTTCTTGGGAGTTATCTGAAGGACTGGGAAAGTGCTACGTGTGCCACAGGGACTGGGAAAACTGCGTATTTGGTGAAATAAATAGGGTGAGAAAGGGGTTTCTCACTCATCTTCAATTCATTTCTCTTGTGGAGCTTAAAAACCAGTAGCTACCCTGTTTTATTTCCATATGTTGGCCATATGATCGTGCCGTCTGTGCATATTCTTTTTCCATTTCCCTGCCCTTGATTTCTAGACAGAATTATGGATATTTCGAAGGTGCAGTAAATTTTACTGTTAGTGGGTTTGGGAGCTTGAATCTTCTTTAACAAAGTATATAATATTTTTAAGCATATTTCCAGATCTGATTTCCTCTCCTATGCTAACAAGTTTTCTTTTTTTCATCAAGTAGGACAAAATGTGTGGTCTTCAATGATATGAGCAGACAGTCTGTGATTGTTTTGCTTCTGCAGTCACATCGTCATTTGGGGATTTTGCAGCCTCCTGATCTGCATATGGGGCCAAAAGGGTTCCAGCTGTGAATAGTTCAGTCTCCTGCCAGTATTATTGAGGTACCTGCTACACAGAGAACTCAGGGTGTCTTTGTGGTATCTGATTTTCATCTGTGCCAGGAGCATTATACAATTCTAGGGAAGCTGGTGTCCTGTTCTGGGCTCGCTGAGGTATTKCAGGTAAATCCCATTCTCCCAAGAAGACAAATATTTAGGCTTTTCAGGTGACACACTTTAGGAGCTGTTGGCATATCTATTTCCCTAAAAATTTGGGCTAGTGTTACACAGAGGGAACAAAAAACATTCAGAGTTTGGTGCCCACATCTGCTCCACAGCTGCAACAAACATCAACTTTTTCACCAGCTTTYGTGATACAGGGTAAACTATGGCAAATATTATCTTCCTAAGTAATTAATGAAAGGAAGGAAAGAAAGTATCAGCAGGAATGGAAAAAGGGAACAGCTATGGACATTTTTCTGCAGAAGAATGAAAAAATGAGCCTTAGTAGCAAAAATAAGAATAGAAAATAGATTTTCCAAAGTTCTTTTTGAAAACAGAATTGAGAAATCAGTGGATAAAAGGAAATTTGCTGGATCTACTGATGATTTTAGTAATGCATTTGATGTGGTTTCTCATGGCATTCTTGCTTGCAAAACAAGTTTGCACATTGGTTTGGGTATAAACATTGTGTTGCAAGGACTGCGTGAAGGATAATTATTAACAGCAACGTGGGGTGTTTTGGGGAGGAGTTTAGCAGAGGTTGGCACCAAGATGGGATTTAGGTTGGTTTTTAGCTCCTGGTGATGACCCAAAAGCAGCCTRTGCTACCAAAATCTTCAGGTAGCAGTCACTTGGGAGATGGAGGGGACAGGAAGATGCACAGATACTTCCACATAAAAACCCACAGAGGATGGGCGTGTGAACAGGAAACTACCCAGTACCAAAGGGAAAATGAGAAGCCAAAACATGAGGAAAACCCCACTGTGAGAGAGAAATCCAGAACGTTGTCCTGACAGAGACCTGAAAATGAAATAAAAAATTGTGGCGCAATGACACGGCACAAGGAAGTCCCAAATAGGATGGGCAGGAGGCAGGAATGTTTGATCTCAAAGCAGAGAACCTCAGATGAGGCTGAGTGAGAATTCAGAGAAAATCACTGAGTTTATGTGTCCATGTGTGGATGTGTTTATGTGCACCCAAGTGACAGTGGCTCAGTTTGTGAGAGCTGCAGAAACCGAGGGCGCGAGGGTTCAACTGTGAGAGGCATAAACACCCCGGTGTCAGAAGAAAAAACAATGCAGGGTTTTATTAAGGGATGGCTGAGAATAATACCAATGAAAATATCAGCTGGAAAACTGAAGCAGGACGTTAATGAACACATCCTGAATGAATGAGGTCATTTAGGCTGGAACGTTCTCCCTTGGGTCTTTTAAATTTGGTTTGGGACCACAATCAGTGACTACCGTGGGGATGCAGTTCTGCCTTGGTCCTGAAGGGTAGATGAGTTGGCTTTTAGGTCACAGGAGCTTCTCAGATCTGCAAGATACTGCATTTCCTGGGTTTCATTACTGGAAGTTTTCAACWGAGCAAACCCAATGTCAACCACAAGTGAAAAGTCAAAATGGTCTTCACGGTTTGGCCTGAGCAGCTCACCTGAGACCTCGGTGGGTTGTGTGCTTAGGGACTTTTGAGCATCGACACTTTCAGAGGTTTGTGCCATGGCTGAGTGGTACAAAGTGTGCAGGGTGGTGGCACACGGGTCTGCTCAGAGGTCTCCACMATCGCTGTGTGGAAGCCTCAGTCTGCAGAAGAGCTGAGGGGGTGTGGGCAGACAGTTTAATGTGAATTTGTGCGGTTCGTTGGCTGTGCAGAGCTTGAACAATCAAATCCCTTCAGCTCACTCYGCTAACTGGATTGCTTATGACAAAATCACAGCTTTTTCTCCAACCCTTTTTAATCTCCATTTTGAAAAAAATTGGAAATGACATGGTAAAGTAAGACCAATTAACATTAACAATTGCAGTTTATTTGCTTCCACTGTTTTACAACATGCAGTCTGGTAGAGCAACATGCATTGCTGTTTTGGAGACATCAGAATAAATAAGTAAATAAATACATAACCCTGTGGGCTTACAGATTGAGTCAAAGAGCAGGAGATTATTCCTGGCACTCTGAAAAAAATTGTTGCCTTTGAAAACACCAGACATTGACAGTTTTGCATCGGGACAAAATTAGGATGAGGTGGAATCTCTCCATTCGTRTTGTGCCAATTCAGCAGATGTTTCAGGCAGTTCTGGAAGGTAAAAAGTAATGAATAGAGACTAGAAACCAAAACCAACCCCAGATCCCTTGAGACAAAGGTCACTATTCCTCCCCTGGCCAACTCCCTGTCAGATGTAGTGAGATAGGGTTATCTAAGCATTTATATTTGTATTTTAGTGCTGTGTGGCACTTTTATAAAGAAGAGATGCCAAAGCTTGTAACAAAGAGGGTATGTGTCATTATCTCAATTTTACAGGTAAGAAACAGAAGCACACAAAGGTGCTAAGACTTGCTGGCAAAGCACTCAGTAAACCACAGCAGAGCCAAGCACCTGACAGATGATCCTGTGTGTTTGCCTTTGGGCCGTGTCATCTGTCATCTTAATGGTACAAACATTTTGGATTTAGTCACACTGGAAAAGCAGGGGACTTAGAAAGAAAAAAAAAAAAACAAAAAAAACCCAACAAACCCCAACAAAAACCCAAAACCACTCCAGAAATTTGCCAACCAAAATCAAAATATCCAATTAAAAAACTTCTAAGAAATAAATATTGTGTTATTGTTCTCTGTGAGGGAAATGCTCTCAATTAGAGCTTTATAAATGTGAAGCTATGCCCACCCTCGTTCCACAAATTAAAACCAGCTACACTTGAGAGAAGCTCCTAAGAAGAGTTACTCAGTAAAAATACCAGTAATTATTCTAACATCTCATATTCTTTTACCAAAACAAAATAACATAAGCTTGGAGACTGACTGACTTCTATCATAAACATTACCATGCTGTGCTTGGACCTCTGGAGATCTGTCAAAAACCAAAATGTTTTGTCTCCACGTAGGTTTCTGCTAATGGATTTTCCATGCATCCCTTGTTTCAGTTCCTCTTACCATGTGTGGGACTCAGAAACTCATTGCTGCTCTGGGCAGTATCAGTTCCTGCTACTACCTCAAAAACATCAAGGGGCTGATTGCACATTACATTTTTTATTATGCTCTGTGTATTTTTAGAGGAGAAAGGAGCACTGTTTTCCACCAATTTAACTTGGTGTTGTGAGTGAAAAAGATATCAGCCTGGGGAAAGAGCAAGTTTATCTTTCAATCTCTTACAACGTGTTTTAAGTGTGCTCCTAGTAGGGAATTTCATATTCTGTTTTAATTGTATTTAACACTTTGATCCCCAAGCCTTGAAGAGCACTCCACTGCACAGGTTTCTGTGCAATCAATGAGAGGCAGGGAAAAACAAAACATAAAAAGGCAAAAAAAGGCCCAGGGAACWTTGGCTCTTGTAATAAGAATTGTCCTTGCAGGAGAGCTCATGGGCAGAGCAATCAGAGGATGGAATAATTCTTAAAAGAAGGAAATATCTATTGCTCCATCCTCGCCTCCTTGCCAGCCTTGCTAATTGTGTTGAAATTGCCTCTGATTTTCACTAAGGCAGAACTTTGCCAGCTTTAGCCCTCGGTGTTTTGTTAAAGTTTCAGAGAGGTCAGCCTCTCACTGCCTGGGGCTGCTCTCAGATACACATAAACTCCCCCATTTCCCCTAAACAGTGAAAAGCACTGACACAGGAAGGTGTTTTGGTAAAAGTTTCAGATGGAAGAGGTGTGTGTTGCCATAGGTACTGTTTGGTAAAGCATAAACCTTACTTGTTTTTGTTTTTTTTTTTCTATTTGGGTTTTAACTCTTTGATTTAGTTCTTACTACTTGGTATAGTTTCATTATTACTCTTGCTTTCTCTGAATTTTTTGTTTTGCCAGCTTTCAGTGTTTTTCTCTGCTTTAGAATACCCAAAATATTTGCAGTATGAAGAATGCTGTACAGTCTTGGAAAATTACACAGCCTCTGTTTTTGTGTGAAGTCTTCAGCCTGAGATTTTCACCTGCCCCAAGTGGAGAATAATACCAAGATAAGCCCTAGTTAGTTAATGCCACATAATCAAATATCACAGGTATTTCCATAGTATATTAAGGATAGATTTTGCCAATCATATTTTTGTCTGGATTTTCCTTACTCTGTGAAAAACCTCATTACAAGAATTAAAGCTTCTGCTGGCACATATGCTAATCTATGTAAACAGGAATTCAAGAATATGAACTTTGGTACTGATACTTTTGCACATTTTGATACTTTTGCACATTTTTGCTGGTAGAAAAAGGTCTTATTTGGTGAGCACAGCACCAGTTCCAAGAGAATTATAGATGGTACCAGAAGGGTAATTTGAATCTATTCCTAAGTGTTATTACTTTGATGAAGTGCAAATTATTTCCAGTATTTGTTTGTTGTCACTGTCGGCAGCGATGCACCTGGCTTGTGTTGCTCTAAGAGGAAAGCTGCTCTGCCTCTTTCTTTCTTTTTTTTTTTGTTTGTTTTTTTTTTTTTCTGCAGTAACAAACAATGAGCTTCCCCTCAGCCGCCCAAGCCCAGTGCTGTGGCACCCCACTCGCTGCTGCCTGAGATGTGAAAAGAACAAAAGCCAATAAGCAGTGATGACAACCATGTAATCCAGTGTTCCTCAGCTCTCTATCTCAGGGAAAAAGCTGCCTTCCAGTGCCACTCTGGCACAGGTGAATGTCTCCTCCTGTCTGGGACTCAGCAGGAGGCAGAGATCCTGCCAGGATGACTCTTTCACTCTGCTCTTTACTTGTGGTTGTGCTCAGGCCCTGCAGTGCACTGATATGCTCTGATGTGTTGGTATCCACATCAGAATAATAGTCCTTTTCCTAATGTTATTCCTCAGTCAGAGGGGGAAGAGAAGCATCAGGATTGCTTTCCAGAGAGTACATGCAAGGCAGATGTGCTGCTTAAGCTACTGGGAATGTGGTTTTTCCTCGTTGTCTTGTGGTCATTTACTTTTCAGGGCAGAGCACAAGCCTGCCAAGCACGTGGTGTCAGTCGTGAAAACCTCAGATGTGGGAAGAACAGGTGTAAAAGGGAGTCAGGAGAATAGACCAGGGTTTAATGCAGAGATTTTCTTGTTTATTTGAAAAGCATGAATTACTTCTTCATATATTGCTTCCTAAAATACTTAGCTTGTCAGGACAGCTGACTGTTCACATGTTGAGTTTATGAAGGGCTGCTGTGTAGAGAAAAAAACAGATCAGTCATGTTCCTATCCAGCCCATGCTACTCAATGGAATTTCATATGCCAGATTTCAACAGGATTTCAAATTTTCAGATAGAGGATGTTGGTATCCTTTTGGGCCAGCCCAAAACCACTTTTCCCATTTGGAAGCGAGGCCTGAGAACAGAGTGGCTGTGCACCACAGCAGCAGCAAGATGATGTGCAAGTGTTCCTGAAGGTACTAAGAGATCTTTGCTTCTTTGTACAAGCATCACTGAGGGTGCTGTATTCCCATCAAATCTGAACAAGGTGACTATYCTGAAAATGGTTTTCTTCAGGGTAGAGGTAGCTCATAATCTGCTGTCGCAAAGATACTGCCCATGACTGTTCCCAAGTGTGTTTCTTGCTTTCCCTTAGAGCAATAAAGTTGATTCACTTGGAGGAAATAAGGGGAAGGTTTCATAACCAGCGTGTCTCCATTGTTTTTGTTTCCCCCCCGAGACTGGAGTTACAGACTTCTTCCTGCTGCAGAAAACCGGCRGCAGCAGTTCTGATTTTCTTGGGTGATGCTTAAAATTTCCACTTATTKCAGTGCCTCTGCAACTGGTGGAGCTTTTCATCGCACGTGATTCTCTGCAGCCATTCCAGAGAATGCCTTCCTTTGCATTAATCTTCCTTATTGTTTCCAAATTTATTTTGTTCTCGTTATCAGCAGAGACCTTGAAGTGTAACCCTCAGCCAACATCTTAAAATGACCTAAATAGAGGTGTAGACACCTGGTTTGTGAAAGAACAACACTGTTTCCTCCTGTTGGTCTGATTATAGTTGTTAATGCATGGATCCATAGGAARCAGGGTCTCACACAGTAACTGCATGGTCAAAAATGTGAAAGGGAGTAGCTGAGAGAAAGATGTGCCACCTTAGAGATCTCAAATTCCTCTCTGGTCTTCGTGCTGCTGAATTGCTGTTGGGTCTAACAGTTCTCCTTTGTATCAGCCCATAAATACAACTGTGTCTACTGGATTTTGCCCAAGGGCTCGTGCATCATGGTTTGCTAAATTCTAATCATGCTCATGTTTGTGTTTGAGTGGGGTTCACATRTTCCACAGAGTTGTTAATCCTCAGTTTGCCATCCCAGGCAAAATGCCCAGGCTCAGTTGAGGCTTTCCCAGCAAACTGCTCTGACCCCACTGACTCTTTGCTGTGTCCTCTAAAGCATTTATGGATCTGGTGAGGGCTCTGCCACAGATCTGCACTCCTCACACCACCAACACAAGCTGCTGTTGATGCCCTTTGTTAAGAAACATCATACAAACGTTCTGTCAAGCAATTGAAATTCATCCATCTCTCCTGGTGATGTAAAAAAAAAAAAAAAATCTTCGTATCAGTGTGCAGGCGCATTGACAGCTGGAAAATATTTCAGCACAACTGGGTTTGCTCTAAGAGGTTTGAAGAGCACGTTGTAATTACTGCTTCACTCCTCTGTGTGTAGTTTTATAAGATTACTCCCTTTTTTAAAAACCAAATTAACTGTGCAGTTTGCATCCAATTGCTGCATGCAATTGCCATGATTACGTGTGCAGTTCACATAACTGCACATAGGAACTGTCAGAGTTGTCCGTTCGGATATCTGAAGTGGAAAGGCTGTTGTCTTTTGCATGCATTGGTTTGGCAGCTGATTTGCAAATCTGTCCCTACTTGTGGTCTGCTTTCCAGAGCAAAGTACTCGTTTYAATTTAAATAAGTGGCATCTCTCAGTCATTCCTTAAAATTGGCAATTATAGACTGGGGTGTGTTCGTTTGACAAAGACAGATCTTCTCCGAGAACAAATTGTTCAGAGGAATTTCATTTGTTGTCTCTTTTTTCCCCCTCTTTATGGTAGTACAAAGAAATCCAGGACATGGGTCTTCAGGAGAAAAAGACATCTGAAATATCCTRTGGGCAGCACTTTATTCCTGTGTGGTTCTATCCACAAAATACTTCTTGAAATATTGCAGATGTGCATTTTAAGATTTGCATATGCTAARAGCAGTGCATTGAAACTCCCTCCACAATGTGTTTTCAAGTTAAAAYAGTGCACTGATGAAAATACATTATATAAAAATACAAAAAAATTATGATGTGTACAAGCCCAGGATCTGTCTCTGAGAACAGAGAAATTATGAGGACTATCRCTTTTGAACTTGTAAAAGAATCAAACCAAACCAACCAACAATATTTTATAACTTCCATTTATTTTTGGGTTGTTTTTGTTTTTTCATATTATAGTTTAGCAGCTTCAGGCTGCAGCAGAAATTGAAACCCCTGAAAAGATGAAATATGAGTAAGAAGAGAGAGCTCTCACCTTGATGACATCTGAAATACATCTGAGGGGGATCTGTGGCTCAGAGAGAGACAGCAACTTCACCAACATCATGCACCAAGGACATTGTACAAAGTCAGCACTGGACATTAGGTCTTCTGGCTCTCAGTCTTTTGCTTTTAACAYTGGCCCAATGCAATAATWTATTTTTTYCCCATTTGTTATTATGTATTTATTTTTATATTCTTCTCTCTCTTTTCCGGGTTCTTGTATAAACTTTGGAAAGTACTGATTTTTTCTTGAGTTGCCTGGGAAACCTTCTTATATCCATTTAAATACCAACACCTTTCATGCTCACATCCTCTGGCCTGTGCAAGTCCTCTTTATCTTCATCTRGAGCTCCAGAGGGTAATGCTATTCATCTTTATTTCCTTAGTTTGTCTTTCTCTCAGAAAAAGCTGACCAAATTCTTCTGACTCCCTTTATTCTAAGCTGGATTTGGATAGTTCTGAAGCTCCAGAGCTGGGGGATATGGGTAATGAAGTTAGAGGAAGCAGAATTTGAATTCCTTGGTGGAGGTAGCCCCAGATAAGGATCCATCACTGTCTGTGCTACAGAAGTGCAGAATTGCACTATGTCTGCTGACGTGCTTAAGCAGCACTGGAAAAATAGTGTGTCTGTTGAAATAGTGTGTCTGGAAGGAATTATTTTGGGTCCTTTGAGTCACTGCCCAGTTGGGCAATCAGGGAAAACCTCTCACTGCTCTCACTGCTACTTGAAAGGARGTTGTAGTGAGATGGGGCTCAGTTTATTCTGCTACGTCTCAAGTGAAAACATGAAAAGAAATGGCCTTAAGTTGCACTAGAGGAGGTTTCGATTTGATACTAGAAAAAAATTCACAGAAAGGGTAGTTAGGCATTGGAGTAAGTTGCCCAGGGAGGTGTTGGAGTCACCACCTCTGGAAATGTTCAAGAGGTGTCTGGATGTGGCACTTGGGAATGTGGTTTAGGGATGATTGTCATGGTGCTGAATGGATGATTGGACTTCCTGATCTTGAAAGTCTTTTCCAATCTTGATGATTCTGTGCAACACCAAAATTTTCACACAGTCATCTCTAAACTATCCCTTTCCTCAGAACTGAGAACATGAGAGGTCAGCATGGGATCTCTCTGCTTGCTGTGAGACCCTGCTGCTTTGTAAGGCCATTGGACATCAAATGGACCTGGCAATATTGCTTTTATGAGCATCTTTTAACACTTCTGTCCCACAGACAGGGATTCAGAGTGCACAGACACCTGTGATCTAACACAGCCCTGCTGGGTCATGCAATGAAACCCAAAAGCTGCATTTCCACTGCTTCATACAGCACASGTTGTCCACTTGCAAAAAAGGAGCTGCTGAGGAAAGACAAAAAGAGCTCATGGTGATGCCATGTCTCRGAAATTACTGTATGACTATTTTCTTGGTTGCTAAAACAAGGCACAAAGCCTCYGAAGAAAATATTTATTAAGCCACAGATGGCAAAGCTGAGCCTCTGATTTCCCTAAATCCTTAAGAGGATTGTGATACAGCTTATAGGAGCATCTTAGTGGCTGGATGCTCAGCTTCTTATTAGATATGTCATCCATCTATACACCCACAGTGACTTGAGCAGAGACAGTGTTTGCATCCCAGCTTTGCTAATTGCACTCCTTAAATTAGGGTAACAGATAACTGTTTTTTCTTTGTTTTTTTTTTTTTTAATGTTTATGCAATGCCAGGATTCTGAGTGCAACGCAGCGATCTCATTTTGTAGGTCTGATTTTAGTTCTATCATCTTGATTTTAGTTACAGAATTGGGAGAAAGCTGTAACAGAAAGGTGAATGATCAGGATAGTCATACCTTTGTTTTGAACAAAACATAGAAAAGCACAGGATTGCACCAGATAAGTACAGAAAAAAAATAAAGGAAAAGATGTAATTACTTATATGGATGTCTCTTTTTTACTGAGATGCTGTTTTACTTGCACTCCTTTGTTGTTCCTTATATTCCCTGAAATGCCTGTCTCTTGTTCTCCAGCTCTTATTCATCTTTATTTCTTCATATTTTTCAGTTTTAGAGAGATGAGGACTGAAAATGTGTTTGGAAGAGAACACAGTAGTTTGTGTCCAGTCTTGGCACAGACAATTCACAAGTGCTGTCTCAGTTGTCTTCATCACACGGTCTGACCCAGTGCTGGGATTCTCCTGATTCCTGTTGGTGACAGTGGCTTTCAGCAGAATGTGCTCAGTCCAGACAGTTGACAGTACACCATGATTTTACTGAAAGTTCCCTCATTCAGACCATGGCTTTTCTAGAAAATCCAGAGCAGCTTTTCCAGTGAAGAATGTGAGGCTGATGACGGTAAAAGTGATTTTTAAAGGAAAAGCCAGCACAGCATATTTTTCTGTTTGTCCATTTTAGATGAAGGTAACTTGCACATTTCCTGAAGAAAAGGAAATGTGWGCCAATGTGAGAAGATGCAGGAGAGAAGATGTGCAGCAGTCCTGTGGTGCCTCCCAAGTGAGCAGAAACAAATCTCTGCTGCTGGACCACGTTTCTCAGGTTAGTTCTCAGTGCTGATCTTGTTTACCATCCACACTTTTATTACTGAGAGAGAATTTTTGAGCTAAGTACWGCCTGGAAAAGGRCTTGGGAGTTTGGCCAYATTAGCCATCTTCCCATATTTAGTKTCTGCAGCTTTAGGAAAATGAAACTTTGTGTGTTTCTTGACAAGATTAATTGGATTATAGGAAAGTAACAGTTGAGTTTACATTAGTGTTATCTTCCCATCAAATTAATAGATTCCAAAGTGCTGCAAGCAGCCAGATCCAGAGAGAGAGTCACTTTATAAGCACTCATGCACTAGATTTTGACAAGTTGCAGTTCRTTTTTGAACTTCACTTTTTGCAACAGATTCTCAGAAGAATTTTGTGATATCCACTGAAAATTGCAAGCAGCACATTATAGTGGCTGTGCTCCTGTCTTTTCTGTATTCTTGAGAGATAAAAGAACCCATCCAGTGGTTGTTCTTCTCCAGAAGAGACTGGAGACAGTGCAGCATGGATTCAGGGTGAATGGTCAGGAAAAGAAGTTCTTGRGTTGCAGTGGGGAGTGAGAAAAATGAGCAATGTAAATACAGCTGGAGAATTCAGCACTGAGTACATTCAGTTTGCAATTGCCATGGTATTAAACCAAACAGTAACAATGAATGTGAAATGAAATTATAAGTATCTGAAATAAAGTCAGCTAGGATAAAAATCAGACATGCTGTAAAGTGTATGGAACCATGATTTTTCCACTCCATCATGGAGACACACCTACCAAATTCATAACTATGACAGAGGAAACATTTGTTCATAGAACAAATTATATTTTCTCCTCACTGACTTGCCAGACTTCCTAATTCATGCAAAACACAGTAATACAAAGGGAAGGGTTTTGGGTGTTGACTTTAAGAATACATCCAACCTGGTCTCTTGGATAATTTGCACTGTAGAAAAACCTGTGAATATTTATTGGTTGCAGAACTCTGGAATCTGTAGGAGGATTCCTGGATTAGCTGCTTTTCAACCTCATTCCATTTTTTGCAGGATAGTTTGGGGTGATTGTGTTCCAGAAGAGTCAGGTGAAACTGGAGAGCGCACAGGGAAGGTTTTGTGCCTGGCAAAGGTGTCTCTTTGAGATTTGCTCAAGACTTTCCTCCCTAATTAAATGGGTGTCTTCCTTGACTTTGATCTTATGAGTCATTCATCTAGAAACTACTTACATTCTGCAAGACATCCCTGAATAAGTCTCTCAATTTATTTATATCTGTAAGATGATTTAATACTAAGTTAATGATTTAGGGACCTATCTGATTCCCAGGAAAAGCCAGCCAGAGACTCTCACTGTCCCCATCTAACCAACTGGGTATAATACCTACTTACATTTAAATACCGTTTACATTTCCACAAAAGAATTTATATTGCTTTCTAATACCTTGGATGCAGAGCTTTTTATAGATTACTACCCCATAAATCGTTAATCCTTACTTTTTAAGTTATCTTTCATTAGAAATGGAACAAAAAACAAAGCTACAAGTACAGACCTAAACCCTTCACATTTTGAGAAGTTCCAGATTCAGGTACCTTGAACATAAACTTCATTCTGTGGCTTTGGATTTAGACTAAACAGAAAATAAGCCTATTTTCAGGTTCCAATTTGAACATATGGTAAATTCTTAGGAGATTATTTGGCCTGATGGGCTTGTGACACTGGAAGAAGGTTGAAATCAGAAAAGGTAATTTCCTTGCTCTCTACTGAAAAGCAGTAAAATTGRTTTGTAGCTGATATTTTAGGGAGATCTGTTTCTAGAGACAGCAGGGAAAAGCTAATTCAGCCAGAAAGTCTTCCTGTTTTCCAGGACAAATCTGTCTGTTTTTCTGTTACATTGTCATTACCTTCAGCAGATGGGGAATTAGTAGCCAAAGAGCACAGGAGCTGCTAAGAAATTCTGTCTTTGACTTTAGGAATCTAACGCATGGAAAATTCATTTTTTTTACTTGGGAGCTGCTGGTTTGTAGGATCTCTGGTGGCACATGCCTGCCTCACGTCTGGAAAGACGCTTTGGGAAATTTGGAAGCTGAGAAACTTTGGGAAATTTGGAAGCTGAGCAGCAGCTCTCTTTGGTTGCTGGTGTCACTGGGACATCCAGTGACGTTGCTGAGCTGGGCTGGTGAGAGCAAGCTCTGGTGATCACACAGGACAGCAGAGATGATAATGAGGGCAGAGGCGTGTGGGGGAACATCTCACTCTCACCGAGGACAGCACGGAGCCGCACCACCCACGAGGCATCACCGGGATGATAACTTAATTGAAAAGAGTTGCTCAAGCATGTACCACGCCTGGCACGGAGTTAGAAACTTCTGCTTCGGGTGATGTTTTAACAAGTTGTTTTCTCTTTTCTGTTGTCACCTGAACCAGAAGATTCTGGTGCCTGCTTATTGCGTAGTTACACCTCGGGTTATGCACCAAGCCTGTTTTTTTTTTTCTTCCCTTTGTTTTGTTTCTTAAACTGGTTGCATTCGTGTGCTCAGGCCTCTTCAGATCCCAAGTGAAACAAAAAATGGGAGGATGCTGAACAAAGCCWCCATGAGTACACAGGTGAGAGGTGGAGTGTTCTACTTCATTCCAGGGAGCAGGCATCATATCTGGTCAGTCAAGCTTTTATTCCAGCTCTCCAGTTTTTTGAGAAAATATTTGTAGGAAAAATAAGCATTCAAAGTTAGACTCCTAAATCTAAATTATATGCAAGATTTATAGCAAGAAGTTAGTCTGAAAGTCCAGCATTTTCYTATTGATTGTAGTTAAGGTTAAATGCAAAAATGCAGCATTAATATCAATGATACACACCAAAAAAACCAGTTGCCTGAAAAATTTGGGGATCTTGATCAGATTGTCAGTTGTGAAGTGAGGTGGCAACGAGCCTCCAATAACTCTGTTCACAATCTGTGCCACTTCCAGAGCTGACCTTACCCTGCCASGTCAATAAAATAYCCATTCTTTCCTCSCTGATATCATCAGAATTGACRCAGCCTCACTCCCAATAGCCCTGCRTGTGCATTTAGTGAAAGGAAGCAYGAATTTGGAACTTTGSAAAAGCACCAYTTAGAGCACAGAAGAGTTTATAAAGGTGACAGATGTGTACAGRTGTCCTGCTTTCAAGGAGTGAACATCTGTCTTTTCCTAACACTRCTCCAAGAAGAGAACAGCTAACCCAGTGAGCACACCCTGGAGTGACAGAGGTGCAGGTGATCCCAGCCCCTGGAATGCTGCTGTCTTTTCCACATGGGGAAAGAGAAGAGACAGTTTAAAGCAAATATCCTATTGTTCATTGTCTACAGCTTGTCCAGAATGAAATCACAGGCCTGTTTCTTTATGCAAGCACCAGCAGTGTTTCATTTCGGTGACCTGGCACCCTGCTGCYCACCAAGCTGGCTCCCAGGTAGATGTCAGCTTCAGCCTAACCYCGCTGGCCAACTTTTGGGAAAGTTAAACACTGCTGAAAGCTCCTGGTGTTGAGTATGGAGCCTGCAGGCATCCAATARACCCCACCAAGCACAGGGACTGTGGGGTCTGTTTGCTGCCCTTGTGTGTTAAAGCTGCAAAGTCTCTGGCACAGTCCAGTTGGATGTAAACAGCATTCCTCTGCTGGGGTGGCAAATGAGACCTTCCTCCCTGCTGGGCCTCAAGATGTAGCCAAAACTTGTTTACTCTGTAATTTAGAGTTCATTGTAATCTAAATAAGGATTTTTGCAATGCAAATAGGGCTGTGCAGAGTGTAATACATTTTATTTATCGCTACTGTTAATTATGACTATATAGCTTATCACTCATCACATAGCTGGGATTGCAAAACACAATGTTTCAAACACACTTTAACTCTCAGATCATGATCAGTAAAGAGAATATATTATACTTTTAATATGCACTTTCCCCCACAGTATTTTACAATGGCCTGCATAAACTCCATTTTGCAGAAAAGGTTTCCAAGAAATGAAAAAAGAAAAAAAAAAAAAAAGAAATATCTTGATTCATGTGTAAAGGTAGTTTCTGATTGCACAAAGTGGGCAAGGAAGGTCCTTTTGTTTGATTTCCTGAAGTGCCTGGTTGTCCTGGCTGGTTCACACCTATGAGGGAGCCTTCTATTAACCCTAAAATTTTGTGTGYTAAAAGATCATCCCAAAATTATCTAATGCTAAGAAAAATAATTGCAGCTCAGCATGGCTAGAACAGTGTGATGGACTCAGTGCTCTTTAAAGATGCAGAAATTAGAAATGCAGAGGTGCAGGAAGAGCAGTGTTCAGTGAAGGAAAAGTCTTCTCTCTCCTTGGCCTGTAGGAGGTGATCTAGGTTTGCTTCTTCTGTGATTTACACCTGTCAAAAACTAATAATCATGTAAAAAAAAAAAAAAAAAAAAAAAAGAAATTAAAATACTGCCCAGTGAAGAGGGGTGAAGTGGTTAATGTTTGTTACATACCCTGATGCTGGACCTTGACCTTCTGCCAACACCCACCATTCTGGAGGTGCCATTGCAGATAAATGATTCCCTCCAGCAGAGATAAAATGCTAAATGTTTCACTGTTGTCCATGGAACACCATGACCCTCATGCAGCCCAGAGATCAGAAATCTATTACTAGCTGATTGCTGTTCCAAGTGAATGTATTGAGGCTGGGTTTGAGAAGCCTGGTTCTGTGAGTTTTACTGAACCCTCCAGCTCTTCCTACACCCAACTGCATTTAAGAGGGCAGTGGAGCTGGGAGCAGATCTCCCARAGAGACCCAAAACCTCCATCCACGAGGCTTTCAGGACCTGGCCAGGCTGAACCCAGTTTGATCCAGAGCTGGCAATATCCCTGTGCTGGAGGAAGGTGGAAGCAGAGGCAGCTGCAGATTTCATCCAGTTTGCATCTCCTTTCAGCTGCCCAGCTCCAGTAAGGCTGGGATAATTTCTGGGGTGTTGTAGGGCTTGCACAGCACTCAGCACCCTCCTGTTGGACATGGTTGGTCCTGCAAGGGCTGCAAAGGTGGGACTGTGCCAGGAGATCCCAGTGCCTCAGGCATCTGTCTGAGTTCCCATCCAACCCCTGCACCTGGGYTCCTTCCCACAAAAAATGAGCAAGAGGATTAGGTTGTGATGTGCTTCTGGATTTTGGCCTAAAATGGAATTGAGGGCGTGGCTGAAGAATATGAATATGTTGAGGAGATGCTGCATCTTCTACAGACCAGACACAGCCCTGGTGCCTGAAAGAACTGCTGATTTTAGCTGAATTTGGCCACAATAAATTCTTCCTCAGCAATAAACTTATTGGTGAGACTGGCCACCATAAGTGAGCAYGATGCTGGAGGGAGACACAGAAATCAATGCAGGTATTTGGCAAACTGGAATATCTGACAGTGTTGGAATTAGCAAAGCTGGTTTAGCATTTCCCCTGCCAGTATCCACTCTTGTAAATAAGAATTTCATTTTTTGTTGATATAATTGCAATCAGCAAAATGTTTTGTGAAGAGAAAAGTTCTCTCTACAGTATTTTCTCTGATACCTGAGATTCAGAGTGGGTGTGACGCATTGTTCTGCTTTGCCTTTCATTTAATTTGAGAGTTATAATAACACTGAAATACTGGGAAAGTGGTAGCAAGGACTCTTGTAGATTGAATGTGTTATCTCAGGTCTCTGCAGCTGCAGGAGTTACATTTACATAGACAGATGGTGGTGTAAGAGCCACCACTATTGACTATTCCATAACCTCAAGTAGCTTTTCAGTCTGTGCAAGAAGCAGTGCTCATTGTGTCAGCACCAACCTGTTTTGTTTTTTTTTCTTGTATAATCAAAAACCCCAACAACTCCAAAAACAGCATTCACTGTGGAGTTGAGCTGGTGTAATGATGGAGGCAGTAAAACTGTCATGTTTGAAAATGCCATTTGGGAGCTTCCACAATTTATTTTCTGAATGATTAGGGAGGCTGTCACAGCGTAAAAGATTTGGAAGTAAACTGTCCAACGTTCAAAGGTGCACGGCTCATCACAAGAGTGGTTACACTGCAGCTAAATCCTTGGTGATGTAAACAGCTGTCAGCTCTCAATTAAATAGGGATCACCCCGTGGTTTTGCCCTGCCTCTGAGATCAGCCAGCCTTGTTTCCGTGTCAGAGCATCTCCCTGTGCTCAGAGCTGCTCAGCAGATTGCTGGGATCGGTTCTTTCCAATACACAAAATACTGAGTATTCCAGGAAAGAAAAAGCCTGGCACTTCTTCCTCTGCCTGAAGTGCTCTGCTGTACAAGGGTCAGGAAAATCCCTCCTGGCTGAAGGGCAGGGACCAGCCCAGCTCCCACGGCCGCTGCCCAGGTGTGGCTGGCACCGATGGTGCYGTGGCCTCTGTCCCAAGGTCACTGTTGGTCGTGGTGCCATCACGTAGCTCTTTCATGCTCTTGGTTGAAAGCAGGCAGATCGCCTTGTTTTTTACTCTGCTTTCTCTCTCTGTAATGTATCACATGTAGTCATGAACATAATGAAATATTTGCAACCACGTATATGTGCACAGGGCAGTCTGGATTAGAACATAAATTGAACAAGCTTTATGGTATTTTATCCAAGGACCCAATTAAAAAAATGTGCTTTCCATCACAAAGATGCTATCAACCCAAAAATCTTACTTTGTATTCCCAGGACAGATCATTAATAGTATTTCAATCAAAWTTTGATTATAATAATCCTAACCTGTTTAGTACAAGCCATGCAGAGCCTTTTGGTTTTTTTTTTAAGTGGATGAAAATAATAACAATGCCATCATCAAAAAAGTTTAAAAAGAGACATATTTGATATTGAGGTAATTTAAACTCATTTCAGTAGAGATTATAGAATAGGGGCAAATGTTTTCTATAAAGCTGGTCTTTCTGAACACCAGCGTTTATGAAAGTCACATCCACTAAATCTGTGGGTCTGTCTCGTGAATGTTTTATTTAATTTCAGTGTTGCTAGCACGTCAGAGGGTTGTGCTTTTTGGGAGGTTTCCAGTTGCCTGGTRGAAATCCAGTTGCTTATTCATGGATGAAATCTGATCAAGATGGAAKATACTGCAATGAGTGGAGTTACCTTTTGGCTTTGATGAGCTGGTCTGAAACTGGAGAGAGAAGCAAAATTCTATTATATATAATTTTTCCTCTCCAGTTTTATTTATTTCCTTTCCCTCCCCTCCATCCTTGCATTTTTCCATGGGCACTTGGCAAATCCACAAGTGCTGTTAATGTTCCTTGGCTGAACATTAAATGTGTATTATTGAGCACAACCTCCCTATCTTGTGCCTCACTGAGATGCCCCAATACTGTTGGCTCAGGGGTTGTTCTTGTTCTTGGAATATCCCAAGGGAAATCCCATCACATTTCCCTTGTTCACATGACCTAATGGTTGTTTGAAAGTGCCTGATTTTGCAGCTTCTTTCTTTCAAAGTCTGAGTTTTGAAGTTTGTGTATTATGTTGGACTTTGGAGAGCTCTAACTCAGCTCCCTTCTTTTCTGGGCATGAAAAGCTTTACTGGAAATGACGTGATRTCCATGTAAATACTGAGATACAGCTGGGCACTGGACATTTGCCCTAAGACAGAACACAAACAATGAAAACACACCAACCTTTAGCCCACAGTCATTATCTGTGGTACCTTAGTAAGAGATGTAATGCCTTGAGCAGAGTTCAAGGCTCTCATATTCAAAGGCTGAGGGATTTTCTTCWCCCAGAGTTAAAAAGAAAATGTTGCAACTAAAGACAAGATTATTTTTATTTGTTTAAAATGTGTTGTGAATAATCTGAACAAGTTCAAAAAAGCCCCCATGCATGCTATTCATTAGTGGATATTTTTATCTGCCATTGCAGTCTACAACACTTCTGTATTAACCATCTTAAGCAAAAATATGCCAGACCATTTGGGCCTTAGGATAATGATGTTGTGATTTATTGCACTCTGCGCTTCCATCCTGCAGCAATTACCAGAAGAGCTGATAATGGTCTGCAATTTGTTTTCCAGAACTGGGAATTGCTGCCAGTGAGAGCTGCTCTGAGGGGAAGGCAGTGGCTGTTTACCTGCCCTGCTCAGCCAGCCCAGGGAGCACAGGTCAGTGAAATCTTTGGGAATGCACAGCAAAGTGCCTGCTGAGCTGAGAGCAGCTGCTTCTTATGAGGTGCTGCAGTGGGACCCAACAGTATAGAATTGACTTGTTACTAAGATTCTATAAAAAATACGAGACTGACTAAAAGAGTGGGCCATCTATCAGTTTTTCTACCCCCTGSTTCACTCACATCCATTTAGGACGTGTCCTCAATTCCAAGAATCAAGTGACGCCACCCTGTTTTTAAAGAGCTCACCGCTCTGGCTATTGGTGGAGGTTCCTTGTACTGGAATTTACTGTAAGCACTTGCCATAGTTATWTGGAATCTTTATAATCCATGGACTTAGAGGTGTTTCCTGCTTTGAACTGGTTTCTTCATGACCTTGGTGTCAGTGTATTGAGGTTCAACACTCATTTTTCAGGACTTGGTCCTGCCCAGCTGTGACAACTGTTTCTCAGCTGAGACCCTATGAATCTCCCTACAAAGGACAAATATTCGTCTTCAAATATAAGATGATTTCATAYTTACTGAAAGCTTTTGGGGTTCCATTACCACCAGCAAGGTTGGTTTAGTTCCCTTTAATAGGAAAGGGATTGCAGGCCGTAGAAAAGTAGTTTGACAGAAGGTGTCATAGCTTAGGTCTTGGTAAACGTGCAGAGTAGGATTTCAGCACTTAATGAACTGAGAACATCAAGTGATACACAAATATTTTGCAGACTGAGGAAAAACTTTTTGGCTTCTCTAAGAGAAAGGAAATGTTGGTCTATATGTTGTCACTGGAGAATGAAGCTGATTTTTTTTAAAAAAAGCTGTATTTGACTTAGCCTGTATTCTGTGTCCTCTTCTGCTGGTTCTCCTTGTGTGTTTAGACTCTCTTCTGTTGTGCTCAGTACCTGGCATTTTTCATGAGCAGTCATAAAAGTAACTGTGTGCTACTGGAGCATAATAAATACTGATTCTATGATTTTARCTTCTTTAGGCTTGGTGTTCAAAGTTTTAGCAGGGTATAACAGACTTGTGCTGTGCTTTATTTAAAGGAGAAAGATTGAATGGCATTCCTTCCTCAAAATAACTATTTTCCTGTGACATGGCTGGGAAGAAAGAAGGAATCCCATTGACATTCCCGTTGGTGAAAGTCAGAACATGAGGGTCTGGATCACATCCAGTAGCAGAGCTAAAACCAGTCCTGTGTCAAGATGATGTAACCACCGGGGGGTTGCAGATGCCAAGCACAGGTAAGAGAGGGCTCAGCGTTATTGCTTCTTTCTTCTCTCTGCTTTCTTTCACACACACACTCCTGCTTGTGAGCATTCTCCCCTGCAATTTTCAGAGTCAGTGGGATTCCCAATAAGTTTTCAGCAAGAGCAGGAATAGCAATGACTGCAGGCACTTTCATGCACTTTCACTTTGGCACAGGGACATGAGTATTTTCCCACCATTCTTCTTYYCATTAGCAGCAGCAGCTCTCTCTTTTTTTTTTTTTTTTAATTTTTTTCTATTTTTACCATTTTTTTGTCCCCAATTTGCTTCAACACTCCTGAAGGGTTGTACTGAAGTCACTCTTCTGTGAGTAACCAAAATAATCAAGTATTAATTACAGCTAAAGAGCAAGGTCTAAAGCGTGATTCATTATAATTCTTCAGTTCATCTAGAGTAAATAGGACCTTATCTTGGGGCTGCCTAGGGTTTTTACCTCAGTGATATGTGGAAACTATACCTCAAGATCTTGGAGGAAACTTTGAACCCACTCTACCTGTTTGAACAGGTTTGTGGCCTTTGGCTTTTTAATCTTTTCCTTGGTTCACTGTTAGATTTGAATGATTGCCAAGTATTGTAAAAGCCTGGAAATTGGATATTAATCTTGAAACTCCTCTTTAGATTATTTTCCCAAGGAATATGTTGCACAATAAACATTGCCCATTCATGTGGCCACAGGAGAGTGTTTTCCACTTTTGTGTCAACTTTTATTCTCAATGAATGGAAGAAAATCAGTGCTTTGCAAGAGTAGCCCCTGAAGCTACAAAGCAATATCAAGATGTCATTGTTTAAATGGTTTTATTGTTATTTTTATTAATAACATGGCTTTGCACTCATGTTAAACCTTTCCAGTAGGAGGTATCAAAAGGTTTTGCAAACGAAAATTCACAAAGCAAATTCTTTTATTTTTGTGGCTTCACAGAATAAGTTGTGCTGGAGTTGTGATATTTAAATGCCCCAACTGGCCTAACAGAAAATATCAACCACTTGCATATTATTTTAGTCACTATTACATTTCTGTAACTCTTTTGAGAAAACATTGATTTGAATAATAATTTTGTTTGGGTTGTGGATAGATATTTATTAGAATTTTTATAGTTTCTATGAAAATATATTGGAATTAAGAGCACTTTATAGAAAAATTACTTTTCATATTGGAAATTCAGCTTATAATTCACTGAATTGTTTTGAAAACTCTACCTTGCATGGTGACCTTTCAGTCTTTTGCCCACATAATTCCTGTTGGTTTAAGAAAYCCTGATATGGAACCCAGACAAACAGACCCAATTAGTAATACAAGTGGTTAGTCCCATRTATGCATGCATATATGAATAATACTGAAGATTTATGCCTGGTAGTGTTTTTTAGCTGCAGCTGTGGTATATGAAGAAAGTGGGTGGTATAACCATACCTTGGTTATTTCACTAAACTTCCTTTTTGTGAATTTATTTAAATGATGAAGAGTGGTGCTTCCCTTCCTCCATGGAAGAAGGTGGGATCCAGGGCTTCTCAGGGGCTTTGCAAACCTTGAACTTTCTCTTACTCTAATGACAATAACATCAGTTTTTCTTTCTGGGAGATTTTAAGATCCGAAGTGAGCTGTCACTGATTCCAAAACATTGAGTTTGGGCCCAAGGAAGACCCTGATAATGAGGAAAAAAAACCCAACACAACTCATAACTTGTGTGAGCAGACCAAAATGAGAGTTCAGCAATGAAGCCTGTGCACATCTTAAAGGTGGTGTCGTCATCAAATGTGAATCAGGTCCAGTACTGTAATTAGTCCAGTACAGTTGGGATTTGTCACTTGATTTCTTGGATCTGTGCTGATTTACCCYGGTTTTGGTCTGACCCTTTGCTCCTGACAGGCTTGCAAAGAGCAAACTCTATTTGCAAGTCTAATAATGTGGCTGAAACTGGTAATTMCTATACATACTTCTGGAAGATCTATAATATAATTAACAGCTGCTTTGAGTTGCAAAATTACAATAAGAGAAGATTTATGTGCCTCCCTTTAACWTGAGCATGGTTTACTTAGACAAATACAATTCTGAGATAAGAATAAATGCATATTGCATTGGGCAATCCTCCCTGTGACACTGAGATATGTATTACCTCTTTGCTCCAATTATCCAAAATGATGTTGCTTTCCCTTTTTCCCTGCTTTGATTACCTTCTCAAGCKCTCTGTACCACCCTTGCCAAAGGGCTGCAATTATCCCTGCAGGTTACACCTCTCGACTTTGGGTGGGGAAGTTGTGTAAAGGTGCTGCCAGTGTGGCGGCTCTGTGAATTAAACTTTCTGGCCCTTTCAAAGCTTCTTTCCTTAGGAGTCCCACCTGAGAGTTTGGTGCAGCCTTGGWGGTTTGGGCAGGAGAATGACTGAAGCCAGTGAGTAAAAAGCTGCTCCTGCCCTGGTGTGGCTGGTCCCTCACCATCACTGGGSTGCCAGAGCTCATTGCTGGTTTGCCTCCTCCGATCCTGGATGCTCCAGTGCAGGGACAGTGTCACCCAGATGTCAGTGGCAGCCTTTGGACAATCATTTACCACTCCTCTAGACCTTTATCAAGCAGAAGCTGGCCTGAAGCAGTGAATGAGCTGTGGCCAGGCCTTTCTTAGGCTTTGAAACACAAGGCAAGAGCTTTATGGCAACAGGTCCCCCTATTTATATCTCAAAAGCCCAGAGGAATTTCAGTTCTTAAAGGCCAGCTCCACCACAGGGAGTCCTTCCTGACACAGCTTTAAAAAAAAAAAGATGTGAGAAAGCCCTCCCCAGGATTTCATCCCTTTCAGGCATGGCTTCTCCAGTGGGACCAATGACTTAAAGTTCTTCTGCTRAGGGTTAGGATTGCAGAGCTCATTACTAAACACTACTGAGGGTCTTCCTTGCTTTCCCCTCATGTCTAATATGATGAAGACACATTTATTCCATTGTCTTTCAAGCCCTCTGTGCTCAGAAGAGATTAAGATTTAAACCTTCTACTGCCCCCTCAGAGAAGGTTGAGTGAACACTGAAAAAGCCTTGTGATTGAAAGTCTGACTGAAGCAAATAAAAACCCATTTTCCTGAAACATCCCTGTTCTTGCACGAGGAGCACTCCTGTAACCTGCCAGCCCTGAGCTCCACTGTGCTGCTGGGGTGCAGTTCACTGCTTAAAAACAATACCTGATGATAGCACTTTGGGATAAATTCTTTGTTGGACCTCTTGTGTGTGTGTGGCTGTGCTCACCTGAAATGGGGCAGCACGGGCTACGTGCGGGGCAGCACTGCTCACCTCGCTGAGGCAACAGCTAAAGCACCAAGGAAAGGATCCTGACAGTAATAATGATGATGATGATGATGATGATGATGATGGTAGTGAGAAAAATTAAATTACGTAGTTGGAAAATCTGTCGTGTTACCTTTGTTCAGCCCGAGCAATTTAGAGAAAAACTCCCGGTTCCCAAATCTTGGATTGGGAAAGAAACTCCCACATGGCAAAATTAGAGGCGTAGTTATAATTTATTTAACAATGGAGTGGCTCTTTGGAGGTAAAAGAGGAAATGCTTCAGATTTGAAACATTAAAGTTGCCTGAAGCACAGAGTGAGTGAATTGATGATAATGTGGAGCTCTGGGTTTGACTCTTCATGAATGTGTCCCTATTGCCAGAATTTCAGCCCCAGTTCAGAAACATTTTAACCATTTTTCAGAAAATGATTACACCTAATGAAAGCTTTTCTGCTGATTTTGACAAGACTTTGAAAAAAACCCAAATCATAATAAGGTTTAACCAGTGTTTTTTTTTCTGGTTCACTCTTGTAGTAGTAACACTGCTCTCCCTGAAAAGTGCAGGGTGATCTGGGACTTCATCCAACTCATGCTGAAGTCTTTCCACTCAAATAGAATCCTGGGTGAAAAAAATCAGAGGTGATTCCTCAGTAAATACAGTGCATCATTTGTGTTGGGTCTTGCAGTTACTCTTGCATTTATTCCAAAGCCTGGTGCAGGATGCTTAGGAGAACTTCACAGTATTKCAGGCTTTTGTTTGAATTCTATTCTTTTTATTTTGCAGATTTTTTTCTTAATATAAAAAAGGAGGGGGATATTTATGAAAATGCAGACCACGTCAACTTGGTTTAATTTCTCAACTTGTCATCTTGTCTCAGTTCTAACTGGAAGAGCCTGAAGAAGGCCCTATGGCCAASTTGTCAGCTCTAATCTCCCCTTCTACTCTTGGCGGATATTTTATTAACACTTTTTAAGGTTTTTTTTTATTTATTCTGCAGTCTACATGCTGAGGCAGCAGCCAGTTTGGTTCTCTTCATCCTTCTCTCTGCCGCCTGAGAGAGAGGTTGGATCTTCTGCCATCAGAATCCACAAATCACAGCAAAAGGGATTGTTGCAGTTTTCATAAATGTGGTGTTACTTGAAAATTATAGACTGCAACTGCTTATTGCAGTTGTGTGCAATGGCTGTAAATTGGGCCCTGTATCTTTCTGGTGACAGTCATTCCCGCAACAGGCCTTTTAGGAAATTGGAAGGGAAATTAAACAAGAGCAAGGGGTAGCTTTCCTTTTATCTTTGACATGCCTTCCTGAAATCCTTATCTATCATATTCAGGCAGAGATGCTGCTGCAAGGGTGGTGGATTTAGATGTTGTCTGTCTCTGAAGCTRCAGACTGCTGATCCTGCATGCTCTTTGAAGCAGAGCTGTTGACAGGGTCTGGGTACACATAAAATTTTATGAATGATGGGCCAGGATGACATRGCACCAGTGGAATATATTATTTCTCCATTTTCACTGTCCATTCATTTGAAAATCAGCTTTCTCAAAGCCATTTAAAATTGTTGAGCTGAACACAGTGTGTGGTCAGTAACGGAAGGCTACATGGTGACTTAATTTCTCTTGCCCACGGGATAAAGATGAATGAACTGAGTGTTCTGTTGCCCCTTTTTTTGGCTTTCTGGACTGTGGATCCAGGCATGCAGGATGTAAACARGCCTACCTGTTGCTCATTCCTTGCAGGATGTGTGTGGAGGAGTGGACAKCCAGRGCCAGAGCAAAGGATGGTGGGAAGYGCATGGAAAATGAATATAATCTACCATAATATATAYGTGTTTTATATAATATATAATCTAATATCTATATAATACTATATAAGGAAGGAAACTGCAGATGCAAGGTGGTTTGTGAGCCTCCAAGCCTCCTTGAGGTGCTGCAGATTACTCAGTGCCCCGTGTGCCAGGATGTGCCCAGTCCTAATCCAGCCCCGAAGTCCTGGCCTGCCTTCAAGTTTGGTTTGATGGGAAGGGCTCCTCACCTAACCTCACCTTTCCCTTCACCACAGAGCTTGCCTGAAATGAACTCTGTGTTGACACTCGTGCAGGCAAAAAGTCTCTGTCTGGAAAGAAAAGGCCTTTTTATATCTGTTCTACAGAAGAAGAACACAATTTAATCTGGCGATGGCAGAGCCTCTCTGACACACCCAATATAAGGAGAGTTGAAACAGGCACTTACCCTTCAGGGTGGGAGGGATGCTCAGTTTTATCACCTCACCAGAGCCCAGCCCTGGTTCCTCCAGGCCCTGTCAGAACCAGGCTTGTTCCCTGTGTGCCCTGAGTTTGTGTCCCTCAGCAGTCCCCTGCTCCAGGATGCTCTGTGCWGCAAGGAAAGGGTCAGCTACAAAAACACCTTTTTGTACAGGCTGGGGAGAATCAGTCAGTGCTGGGAAATGATGATTGAACACCCTCATGCATCTCAAAGCACACCAGAAACCCGACCTGGAGACACCTGTGCCTCTGCAGCACCGCCGGTGCCAGCGGAGCAGCGCCTGAGCTGAACCCAGCAGAGCACACCCAGACACGCCCTGGGAGCTGGCACCAATCCCTGGCTGTTCTCACCCTCTGCCAGGGCATTGCCATTGCTCTCTGTGCCACGTTTAAAGGAGCACGGGCAAATTAAAAGGTAGTTTAATCACCCAGTGATCTCCTTATCTTTGGTGCTAGTATCGCTTTTGATTATTCTGAGTGATAGATGGCAAGAAACCAGATTTGCTTTTGATCTTGAATRCCATGTGTTTACTTTTCACTAAGCCCAAACAAGGAAAACTTATAACTCTCTTTCACTTTTGTCTGTCCCCTATTTGTTTTCATGTAYGAGCACAGTGCTCCAATGTTCAGACTGTAGATGATGCCAAGGAAAATTGAAGTCCAAACCAAGAAGCTGCTTTCACTGGAATTTAGAAAAACAAATACAGAGAGCTTTCTGTTGCTCATTTTATTTCATTTTCAATAAATCTAAATTTTGGGTCAACTCAACCTGACAGTGTTTATCTAAATAAAAATGTAATGGTTATGGGAATGAGAGCTGGTCCTTAAATCAGAGGAGGAGGAGACTKTGATTAGTATTTGGCTAGGAAGAAGGCAAGTGTCTAAAGCAAGAGGATTTGAAGACCTTGCCATGTTCCACTGAAGTGGGTATAAATTTTATCAGTACTTTTGAAGCAAGTAGAGTCTGACTCTAAATTAGTGATTCTGCATTACTTAATAACTCTTACTAAAATCTAGTGCTTCTGGCTAAATTCASTTTTTAGCTGGAAAGCTAACTGGAGGGGTTATTTGGAGTTGCCTTAAACCTATATGCTACTAAATGATTTACTGGATATTTAGATACCTATAATCCTGGAATTAGACCTACTGGGATATAAATCCCTGAAGCTCACAAGCAGTTAAATAATGACTAAACGGAAAAAGGAAAAAAACCCATCTAATCCTTTCCATGCTAAGGTATATAATAGCACAAAATTGGAAAAATCCATCTTCCACACCAAACAGAGTGATTACAAATGAAGGTAAGAACATTTTCCAAAAATATTGGAAGCTGGAGAAATACTGTGATCAAATAGAACAACAAACAATTCCTGAAAGAAAGGGAAACTACATAAATATTTATGTATGTGTTTTACATGGTCTGTCCTGACTCTGAGTGCCTTCTGTACATGCTTTTATCAAAATTCTTAGCCAACAAAATTCCATAGGTTTATTGCAAAGTTTTCCTTTTCCTTTGCCAGGAGGGCATATCCAGAGCTCTCATGAGGAGACTGAAGCCAYGGGCTGGATTTGCTGAGGTCAGTGAAACTTCTTCTGCCTTATTGGGAGCAAATATGGACTGGAGTGCCAAGATAGAAGTTTAGCAGCCTGCCTTCAAAGCCTACTGTAGACAGGAGAAAGTTTCTTCAGGACTTGAGTGGCCCAGGAGCCAGTCCCTGTGAGTATCCTTGCTTGGTGTTTTCCTCTTCCTATGGGTTGGTMATGCAGTTCTCATTGCAGACAAACTCAGGAACAACAATGCTTGTCACGTTGTGCCAGAAAAAGCAATTTTGAAGGAACTCAAGATGATCCAAAATACTGCACGATGGTGAAGAAATGAGGAAAGAGAGTTTAAGTTTAGAGGATGGTGCTTTGCAGAGCTGTTGCTGAAAGGGGCGAGTGGTGCTCATTGGAGGACTGCAGTGTTCCTTGAAATGAGGGTGTTTTGTGCTCTGCAGAGATCCTGTGGCAAAGGAAGTTGGGCCCTTCCATCCTCATTCCCGAAGGTTTCTGGAACAGCCAACTGCTGAACTGACTGTGGTGCTTCCAGCACCTTCTCTGGTCATCCTGGAATTGCTTTCACAAATATTTCATGTGTGCCAGGTGGCCTGATGAGGGTGAGGGAAACTCTAAGAAGAATTGATTCTACCTTTGTTCTGCAACAGAACCTCATCACTTTAATATTCCAGAAATTCTTGTATCCTACAGTTCTGGTGTTAAGAAATTAGGAGCAATTCCCTCAGTAAGGTGACTTACATGTGACTGATGACAAATACTGCAGGCTTTGGCCCTGCACCACTTCTGTATAAATGTAATTTTGGTCAAATACTCACATTCATGTGCAGCTAGTGGATGTGTTACTTTGATCATTTAACAAAACGAGCAGAGACAGGTAATTAATTTTGGTTATTAGGTGTTTGTTCACAAGTAGGAGCAGATCATGGTTACTCTGCCTCTGGGGCTGTCTTTGCATAATTTCCTTTGTTTGGTAACAATGTGCAATCCAGACATTGGGGAAGAGTCACATAATCCCTTGCTGGTGGAATCTGTATGTTTACTAACACCCATCTACAGTTTGTGTGTTTGTGTCCAGTCTGCCCACTGACCAGGGCTGTGTTCCCATGGGGAGGAGCAGTGGGCACTGTCCACTGCAGGGGGAAGCAAGAGCCTTGGCCAAATGTGATGTGCTGGAGTCAGGGCTTCCCCAAACTGCTCCATTTTATGTGCTTTGCCTTCAAGAGATGGTTTACGTTAGTGGCTTGCAGAGTCAGTGCTTTCCTTGGTGAATTTTATTTTACAGTGGGAGTTACTGAAATGCAGAAGTGACAGAGGTCACAAACTGGAATTTCTCATGTGAGCTCTGTCCGTTCTCCTCCCCTGGCTCCTCAGCATCAGTCAGTAGGGACTGGCTGTTTGATGAGCCTCAGGATACCTAGCAAAGCCACCAGCCCTTCTAAAACTTGCTGCTAGGCCAAAAGAGCTTTCTCAGAGGTTTATTTTTTCTTGGAGATGCACACTTTTAAGAGTTCCTCCAAAAATTACCATAAAGAGCAGATAARGATAAATGTTAAGCTTCCTTTGCATTCCACAAGAGGTCCCAGCTGGTCTTTCTCTTTCAGCAGTAACCCTGGGGCAGAAGGCAATGTTTTTTATTTCCTCTTACACTGCTCAGAGCAAAACCTTAATAAGGCTTGRCACAGTTCTTCTCCATGTGTAGTTTGGGGTGGTTCCCTAAAAATCTGTCTGGATGCAGGGTTGCCTAAGTTTMGGTTTAGTGTTCTAAACACTTTGGCTGAAATTCTATTCACAGTTTTATCACAGGGTGGTAAATGTGGGTGMATTTCAACCATAGTTTCTATTTCACCTGATTTTTAACCAGCAGGAACCATTATAATCATCTTGGCTGACTCACATAGGCCTGAGGGTTTTGCTTAGTGATTGTTGTGTAAAGCTTGTGATGGAGCCTGGGCACATGGTTTAGAAAGGCATTCAATCTTGGTTTAAAAACTCAAGTGACAGGGAGTTTGTCCCGGGTAGTTTGCTACCTATCCTGGCTTGTTCTTCTGGATCAATTGTCTGAGTCACAGAAATTTGGCTCTACAAGAAAAGGAAGCAAAATACAGCAGTGGCTCCATCCACAACTCAAGCCTTAGATGAGACTAAAAATGGAGTATATTGAGATTTACTTTTTACAAATCAGTACACAATAGTTTCACAGGATTTTACAGAATTTCATAGAAAGTCTTATTAAAACAAGACTCCTGGAGAGCTGAAACTTTTTCTTTAAAATATTTGTAATGAGGTTCCCTACATGTTATAACCCCCACAATATTTATGGCAGTTGAAGAGTTTGTTTATGTACTTTGTGGCTTGATTCTGGGAGATAGAGAGGTTGGAAAAAGAAAAAAAGATGTTGTTCAGCATGCCAACAGGGAACTAAGAGCTGACAATTTGCTTTCAAAGAAAAAAATGTRTATTGCATGTGCTGAAAAAGTGTCTGGATCTGTGTTGGTTGTGCCTCTGCCTGGTTGTACCTTGTGTTCCAGCCCAGCTCCTGTGAGCTCATCCTGAAGTTTGCTGAGTTCCCTGCACTCATTTCTGTGCTGATCAATGGGGTCCCAATATTCAGATTTCACACCTCACCCTGATTTTGTTTGCTCATTATGGGAGCACATGGCACGAGCTGTGGAGCAGTGACCTCAACCTTTGCTGGCCTCTTGGCAGTAGGGTTTTGGCAAGGAGCAGCTGCAGGTAACTCCAACTTTTGCCTTCCTTGTTAAGTTGGAGCATTGCAGGAGCGTTTCCTTTGGCATCAGGGAGTGCTGAAGGTTCCTTGATCCACGTGGTGGCTCTGAGCCACGCAAACACTGCCATGAGAGACGAGGACAAAAAGTTATGTAACATTGGACAAGTCCAGGTTAAGGTCCTGTGATAATGAAATAAGGGCTGTTCATAGGAGCAATAATTTTCTTGGTTGCTTTTTTTAGTTTGTTTGTTTTGGTTTTTATTTTGGTTTTTGTTTTGTTTTGTGTGCGGGTTTGTTTGTTTGGGGTTTTTTTTAGTTTTTTTTTCTTTCTCACTCTGTGAATGTCTTATCAAATTTCAGAAAGGAAGTCTCCACTAACAAGCATGGGGAAGAAAACATTATCAGCTGAAGGCCGAGTAGTAGTTGTCTGTTTATTTAAGACTTTGCTTGTGGGTGAGAAGAATAATTGCATCAATGGTTGATTAGGCATTAATATCTGTAACAGTACTTAAACCATTGGGAACTKGTAAATGGTGTAAGTGGTGTAAAACTGGCTGGGTTCTGTTTGACTTCAACAAACCTTAAGGAACCACCAGGAGGTGGTCAGGAGCAAAAGGATGTTCTGCAGTGCTGCTACTGCCTCTCCTCTGCTTTTTTAGCCCAGATTTTACTGGATGAAAATTGCCTTCCTGCTGAAAAATGGAACATCTTTGACCATCCAAACTTAAACTGAATTCAAGYGTTTCATTGTCGATAAGTTCAAGAAAATAATTTATCCTTTGCAGGCTTATCCATCACCTAAACATCCAATCTTTCAATATTTAGCTGGTATTTGGACTATAATGTTTCTGTGTGTTTAATGAGAAGAATTTTGTGATGTAGTATATTTGGTTTTAAAATGTTTTGATTTACTAATACAGTTGTTCTGTATTATTACATGAGAGAATATGTGAATCACCACATGGGGTAATTTTTAATGATATGTAAATGTCAATCTGGTATATACATACGTAAGTGAAGCCTTTAGGACAAGGAGACATTAACCACAGCTGAGTGGTGAGAATGAGAACAGTCCTCATGAGGGAACAAGAAATCAGAGGGAAAAACTCTTCTTCTCTGCATTTAATCTCAGGATTGATGCATGTCCTGGATTATGCAGGAAGGAGATTTCATTGCCTCTCCAAATGTTCCCTGCTGGCAATGATGTGCTCAGGCTCCATGGCAGAARTGCCATTTTTGGCAGGGATCTCACTGGGAATATCCGTGGGACACGCTCTGCTCCCCTCTGCAGGTGCGACCCTTGCAGGGAGCAAGAACTGCTCAAGGCTCCCATTATTTCCATCTGGCAAAGGAAGGATGCACTTGACACAGGTGTCTGCTGCCCTTTTCAACCCTAAATGGCCACTCTCCAGCTGGCTCAGCCATGGGACTGTTCACAGAGGGAGGGGAAATATCCCTGCGTGCACGTTTCCTTTCAGAGCAGATCTTTATGCCACGAAGAACCTGCCTAAGATATKTCATTGTGCTTTGGATTCAACTGATTATCTAGAGAAAAAGTTTGGTGGAGGCATTTGCTGCCCATTTTATCTTAAACAGTCTGGAGGAGCTGGTTCTCATGTGCTCTAAACTCTGAAATCAGTAGGCCCAAAGAAATGCCCTCTTTTTTTTCTTTTTTTTTTTTTTTAAAATTTTAAACTGAAGAGAACCCAGCATGCTCCAGTTTCGCTTCTTAAGTTTTGCCTTTTCATTTCTTTTTTTTTCCTGATAGGGACAAGCCTTAAACACAGGTGGCTTCTGTGGTTTTTTATTTCTGATGATAGCTATTGACCTGCCAACTGGCTATTCTCTTGGTAGTAGTAAACAGGTTCATAATGGTTAAACTTTCTTCCATTTAAATTCTAAGTCCAAAAATAATTTAGTATTTTATTAACCAGGGAACATATTATTAAACACATACATCATCTTTACCAGACTGYACCTCTGTAAACCTAAGTAGCTTTAAGTAAATGTTTTAGGGCTTTGTGGGTTGGGTTTTTTTTTCTTTTAAAAATTTTGGGATAGGCCTCCAAACAATGGRAATTAAAAAGTGAATTGAGAGATTTGTATGTAAGTGGAAAGCCTGGGAGCTAGAAGCTGTACACAATTTTGACAGTGTGTTTGAAACTGCATGAGAAAGAGTATCTTTCTGACAAGTAGCAGACTCCTTGCTGGTTGTGATAGAATCAATAGGTGATTTCAAGGAGTGTACTTCTCTGGATTATCTTGTTTTATATGAGTTATGGCATCTAGATTTCTTTTCTTCTGTTTACATAACTTGTTTAAATTGTAAAAATCCATTATACTTTCTCAGCTATTAAAAGAAAGGCGAGACCTTCCTGGCATCAGCCRTGAGTTAACTGATTGTGAAAATATCCTATGGCCAAACCATACRGCATTTATATCCCAGTCAGTGCATGGGAAAATGAGATTATTTACTCCAGGATAAGGTAATGCTCTCACTGACTCTCTGAATCTTTGTGAATGAGTGTGAGTGCTYGGGGAGCTGACAGGCTGCTGTCACAGGCTCGGCCCAGGCGCCGTCCAGCACGCTCTGGTCAARCTCTTGCACACACTGCTCTGCCAAAGGATTTCAGCCTTCACCTACAGCATCCTTGTTTTTCCATTACGGAGGCTCTCCCAAACAGGCAGAGCCAAAGGGACACATTAGAACATGCCAGAAGGCACAGCCTGGCTCTGTGGCCAGGAAACACGCTCGTTACTGAACAATGGACGGAGCTCTCTGCGTCTGTTTTTCACCTGAGTTCATCTCAGACACCTCAGTTGGTGTCATTTAGGTCACTGAATAAGTTGYGTGGGTGAACTGTTGCTGGCCAGCGTGGCCAAATTTCCTTTTCCCACAATAATGGGAAAAGGCAGCTTTAGTTTTCCTCTGGTTGCCTCATTTGGCTGTCACATGGGTACAGTCCTGTCCTATTGTGCTCTTTGAGAAAGRTCTGTGGGTTTGGCATTGATGCTCCAATGCATCCCTTTCCATGACTAAAAATCCATGTGCTATTACGATCAGTAACTTTTACCACTGGAATGGCTGCTTCTTCTCCTCAGTGAAATTTTCTTTTTTTTTTTTTCCAAATATATTCCTGCTCTGCCTTAAAGCATGTGTGTTTTTTTTATCTTTCTATCTATCCAAACAAAAAAAAAAGGGATTTTTTTGGATTGCTCAGTTCTTGAAACAACTCACGGCCAAAAATGGGTATAAATGGCATGAAGATCAAGTGGCCTCATCTAGAAWTGTGTGGTCTGGGCCAAATTGTGGTTGTGTAGGTTTTTTATTTGTTTGGTAATTATTAGTGAGAGAAGGCTGCTTACTCTAAAATATTYCCTTATTTTTCTGAATAATTATGATGTGTTTGGAAATGTTCTTTGTTCTTCTTCAAGAGGTGTTTTGAAAATTTTTTAGTCATATGCAACATACATCCCCCTCTCAATATGCATAAAAGCTACAAAGTGTATTTCTGATTTTTTAGCATAAACACAAACTTTTTAATCCCCATGAGCTTTTCTCATCAATAATGAAAACTGAACCCAATGAGTAGAAGCAGAGGAGAGAGAAAACCTGGATGTAATTGATTCAGGGATTGGAGGGCAGCTCCAGAGAAGGGACTGCTCCAGAAACCTTTCCGTGTCTGGGTGTCCCTGTGCCATCCATCCTGGAGCCATCCACCACATAGCTGATGGTTTTTTTTTTGCAGTGTGGGGTTTCACAGCTTCCACCTTGGAGCTGGRTGTGGAATTTGGGAGCTCTGTGGGGCACCAGCGCTGCTCGTTAGCCCTCCCTTACATCTCAGCAYCATTCCAGCCAAACCCCTGCTCTCGGTGCCTCTGCTCTGCCCCAAGCACCGCAGGCACGAGCAATTTTGGGTAAGTCAGGACAGAAGTTTGATTTAATAAATCCCTCTAATAAGTGCAACAAAGGAACAGGAAAGATCCCTTTGGTGGCTGAGCCAGCTCAAAYGAGCAGAATGCTTTCTAATTAACAATCCAGCGGTTCGCTTCGCATGCTTGGCTTTCTGTAAAGAGCAAAGAGAAAAATACTTTTAAAGCATTCAAAGGCATCTTTGTTTTAAAGGAGCAGAGAAACRCTGCTCTACCCACTGACCACCACCRCTGCTCCTCAGGCCCTGMAGCCCTGGGTCACTCACAAAATGGTTGCCAATATTTTCTCAGCAAACTCTCTATCGATTGCATAAATACAGTACAGTGCCCATGAGGTAGTGTTGACCTGTCACATAGTAAAGATGTGGCAAGCCCCATAATTCATTACCAGTTGGAAATAGAACATCATTGGAGAGATAAGGATAACAATGACTTTCCATCCAATGATAAATTACTAGCAGCTGCATTATTTTCCCTCACTTATATATGGCTCTCTTTATTGAATTTAGCTTGAGATAAATAAATGATCTGCCAGGAGCCTGGTTAATATTACTTCTCTGGGACCCATTTCAGGCCCAACTAGGCTTTTGCTGATAATATCTTTAAGCTTTTCAGTAGGGAGAGACATAACATTTGTTTCTGACAAGAACCCTGTGTCGCCTTATCTGTTTCATTTGAGAGGCCGTCGACCTCAGCTTCTTTAGTTAAAATGAGAGCTTTACTGTAGAGGCTAAGTTCTTGAACTTGACTCTCTTCTTACAATGAGATTGTATGTCCTGGTTGTAAATTTGGAGCCACACATGATATACAGTTATTCTTAGCATTTCCWGTTGATCACAGCGTGCTATTGATTGCCCCTGCTTTTGAATCTTGCTCTGATTTGTTCCAAAAGGAATTCCATCTCTTTTTTTTTGCGTTGTTTTTCACCCCACAATAATATGTGAGCTTGTTGATGTACACTCGTATTTAACATCAGGCATTTGTTCCATTTGCAAATGACTGGTTTTTTTTCACAACCTCTCCCCCCTCCTTCCACCTTAGGAAAGACTTCTTAACAAACATATCCACATGGTTAAAAATAAAAAAAAAAAGTCAGTCTAAGAACAAAAGATTAACTCKTTCTGTGAATCAAGAKGCTAAACAAGGCATTTGAAGTCCCMAAATTCTTTTTGTTACCATTAATAATTCCCATACTGCTTCAGTGATCTTGGCTTTGTAGGTTCTACTGGAAAATTCGAAGCAGGGAGGGGATGGAGTGGAGGTGTGAGAGAGGAGGAATGATCAGCCTGTGCTGCACTCATCCAGTTACTGTTTGGATACCTCCACTGTGGTATTTTTGTTATTTCTGGGAAGCCCTATCATCAGGTTTTAGATTAAAATCGGACAGCTGCCATTTTTCATACGGCGTGAATTAGAGGAAATTAAACCCAACCACTTCTGATAAATCCTCTCATAAATAAACTGGCTGGTGGTGTTAAGTGTAAGTCCAGCCACGGTTTGATTCACGTTGTAGAGAACAAAGAACAAGTTCTGTCTGTTTTAATGCTCCATCATCATTATTGTTATTTATACTGCAGGAATGCCTGAAGGCTCCAGCTGAGTTTGGAGACCCCATCTGCTAAGTGCATAATCAGACTTGCCTGGAAGTGTTTGCAATAGGAATAAGATTGGAAAAAAAAAAAAAAAAAAGGTAAGAACTCTATTACCTCCCTGTGCCTTTTACTTTACAGACAGAAAACTGAGGCTCAAGGAAGGAAAGTCTGCTCAAGGCGAGGAAAGGCTTTGGTGAGGTTGGAAACTTCCAAAAAATCACCTGAGCTCCTGCCAAGTGCCCTGATGTAAGACTCTTTCCTACAGCCTTTTTTGGGGGGTCACCTGTGTTCTTTATGCTTTCCCACTAGGCAAAAGTTAGAAGAKAAAATGGGAATATGACGATAAATCTCTTTTATCTGATGTTAGAAGAATTCGCGGTTAGAAAAAGAGGCACACCCTAAATAGCATCTTGCGTAGATTGGTGTAAAAGAAGATACGATCTGTGTGCATTTTAATTTTAATTTGAACAATGTCTTGTCTTGAAATGAAATAAGGAAAATTTGCCTTTTTGTATAATAGGAGTGGTTTTGGCATGTACTGGSCATTTGCCATGTCAAATCAGAAGGTAAAAAAATCTTGCATAATGCTCCTAAAAGGCAGAAAGGTTAATATTTATTAAATCAGAAAAATAGGAGAGTCACATGGCATGCAATTGGTGTCAGCCAGAACCCATTCTTGTTTATCTTGAGAGATTGAAAGGATCTTCTCACCAATAATTATTAGCTAAACTCCTCAGAATTTAATTTCACTTACAAATACAGAGAGGAGAGGAAAATAAAAAAAAAGGGTGGTGGACATGAAATAAATTATTTGTTGCCAAAGAAGGAGAATGCATTTTCCATTTCTGCTGTGCTGCCATTCTAACATTTCCCTGAGTACCCAGAGAGCATCAGGACGAGATTCTCACACTTGCACAAAGCCAAATTAAAGAGGATCCATGCAGAGCTCTCCACAGGAGACTGAATTGACTTTGTGCCCCTGTGTATACACAGTGTGTGAGCAGAGACACGGGAGGGGACTGCAGCAGTTGTAGCAGTCCCCAGAACAAGCTGGGACAACAATTCCAGGGGTTTCTGACCAGAGATTCCAAGAGCTTTTGTCACCAGATTATTTATCTCATTTTCTGTGTGGTGGTCCCTTTGGGCCTGGAGGTGCAGGGGTTGCTCCAGGGAGGGGTGAAGTCGTCACACACCCCTCACTTCTGTCCAAGCCATGTCACTGCATCTCACTGGAAAAGTTTACTCCAATGAATCATTCGTGCTGAGATGCTGTGCAGCAGTGAGTAAATGCAGCCTCTCCTTTGTGTGAGCCTCAGAAATGGAATGCTGAAGTCACTTGACCAACATGAAGGGAGGCTCAACTGGAAATGAAACCATTCTGGATTTGATTAATAGAACACCCCTCCTTTCCATGCTRAGAAGGGACTGTTCTTTCCTGGTACAGGGGCAGTGCCTGGGTTACAGCCATGTGGCATTCATCTGTTGCTCTGTCCTTTCTTCACTCTGTCATGGAGGACTCTTATCTGTATTGTGTATTCACAGAACTGTTTTTTTTCTGCCCAAACCATGTCTATTGCACAAAGTATTTTCTTGATCTACTCCAAGGCTAGCAGAGAATTTCTTTTCAGTGAGCTGCTGAGAGGTTTTAGGTCAGTACACCTTTGACAAGGATCTTCTGCAAACTCCAGCAGAGGAGGTGCAGCTTCGGTTTCTACCTCTAAATCTGGTTTGGTTCAGCTGAACCACAGAYTCCTTGTCTTTTGATGTCAGTCATCCTCCACCCTGACCACCAGTGTGCTGTGACACTGCAGTAACTCCCCTGCCAGCCCCTGGGTGCCACCTTCACAGGCAATTAGACCCATGTTTGGTGATGGTTATTATCCYTCCCACATTTATGACTGATTTACAGCAGCAGATCACTCCAGTGCTGGGTCAGGTGTGCAGACCTCACCTTTGTGCCTCAGTGGTGGTTCAGGAGTGCTGTGGTGTCCATCACTCAGTGCTGCTCACAGGGACCTGGGCCAAGGCCAACAACTCAATTCACATTATTGGCTGAGTAAGAAAAATGCCACTGGTGCTGAGCYTGTCATAAATCCACAGCCCCTGTCCCCACGCCACCAGCTGTCCAGACTGGTTGTATCTGCRTTCTGGTTGCTGAAATTGTTTGGGTTTTTTGTTATTTCAACTCTGCGGTCTCAGAGGAGCAGATTCCTCAATAATTTTGCCTTCTCATCACCACTCTGTGCCCTGTGCCAGCAAGGCTGGAGAACAAGGCTGCCTTTAAATGCAAAAGCCCTGCCTTTTCCTCCTCACAGTCATACAGGTTGAACACGACTTCTCGCTTCTGTCATTCATCCTGGTAAGAAAACCCCAGACTGCCAAGTGCAACCTCATTTGCCAASTTCCAGGGGATGGCAAGCATTTCTACTTGAATCATAAACCCTGGAGGAAGGGCCTTATCTGATGTGGTACACCAGGCTCAAAGGGCTGCTCAGTGCAGCTGCATCACCTTGGGTGAGAGCTTCAGCTCCCAAAATCAGCCTGGTGATGTTACCTGGTGCCGAGGGACACGGCTGCTTGTGTCTGCAGACCCCACACTTCCCTGCTGCAAGGGGCTCTTTGGTGGCAGGATCTAACTGAGCWACAATCTAAACTCAATCTGAAATTCCAGCTCTGCAGCAGCAAGAGTTTGGGTTGAATGAGGTTGGAGGAGTCGTCACCCTCTCTCACCCTCCCTTGCGGGATGGAGATGCATTAATGTGTTGATGTAAGACTGAAGGAAGACTTGGCCTTTATTGCTTAACCAGTTGTTCTGATGATTTACTCAGAAAGCCCTAAGTGTCCTTATAAATGTGAAATTTCTTTCTTTCTTTTTTTTTTTTTTTTATTTTCTTGAGCAGATGGAAGACTTAGATGGAAAGGAATAAAAACATGATTTGCCAAAGCCCTCAATTAATCATAATCAAGTTTGTGCATGTTATACTCTACAAGGGTAACAACAATGAAACACAAGGAGAAAAGGATGCTTTCCTCAGGCAGTTCTGGAGACATAAAAGCAATAAAGAAGCATGCTTCAGAATAATGTGGAGAAATATGAGTGCACTAAATAAAAATGCTTCTTTAACGTACTGTAAAAATAAAGATGTTTAGTTAGATTTATCATTCATGTTACAAACACAAATTGATCCCTTGGACTGCATCACTGGCTCTGAAAGTATCCAAGGGATGGTTGCAGCACACTGTTTTCTGTAATTACTTCACCATTGTTTTTTATTCGTTAAAGAGCTAACTGGATTATTCCTTCTTTTCACTCCAAGGTTAATATGTGGGGCACTTGATCTTACAGATAGGGATTCTTGACTTTTACTGTATATTCAAGCTGTCTTTTAATTTGGTATACTGAGAGGAACGGTTTGCTTATTATTTTCCATGAGTCCCATCCAAACCTGTGAAAAGACATTTTTAAAACCAGTTTTACAAATAGCAACACATGGTAATTGAAAGCAACCCCACTCCCCAAATCCGCTCTTGATTGACTTGAGAACATTCAAAACCAGTGAGATTCATTTCTGCAGCCTCATTCAACCATTGCAACGAGCAAATGAAACAATTGTTTTATTTGTAAGAGGAGATTATCCCTTGAAGGCAGATAGAAGGATCCTGCCTACAGAACCCCATTTGCAGGCACAAAGAGCGCTTAGTCAATTTTTGGCAGTGATACTGAAGCTATTAGTTTTGGATATGAGTTCACTGATGTTCAGTACTGTAGATTTCCAGTTAGTTCATGAAGGGCCTTTAAAATTACACACAGAGCTTCATTAATTGCCTGAGAAAAGAGGCAACAAATATCAGGCCCTTAAAGTGTGTGTGCACAGAATGGCCATTGATTTCAGTGAATATTCCCCTCTGGAGAACTGGTCTGATATCCTGGGAAGGAATCACAGTTTGTACAGGAGTTGCATCAGCATTGCCTCAAAGTACAAGGGCTTTTGCAGGATCAGGCCCTCATAGCTCCCCCCTTCCCTTCCCTTCCCTTCCCTTCCCTTCCCTTCCCTTCCCTTCCCTTCCCTTCCCTTCCCTTCCCTTCCCTTCCCTTCCCTTCCCTTCCCTTCCCTTCCCTTCCCTTCCCTTCCCTTCCCTTCCCTTCCCTTCCCTTCCCTTCCCTTCCCTTCTTTCTTTTTCTTTCTTCTTTCTCTCTCTCTAATTGTCTATATACATTTTACATACACATCCACACACATACATATGTATAATCCTGATTCTGTGCGTTAAAAGTGTAACAGTGAATATGTTAACTCAAGTTAGAGACCAATACAAGATGACAGAGTCAGGGTCTGTCAAAAGAAAAAAATAGAAATCCATCTCTGTGGTCTTGAAGTGGTTTTTTTTTTGTCCATTTTCCATTTGATAGAATAATGCCTGAACCATCTGTTCTGCAAACAGCTATCCATAAAGGAGAATTTCCTATGCCTTCCTTGCACAACCTCATGTGATCCCTGATCACAACAAATTGATTTATTTAAATAAAAATAATGATCTTCTTTCCTTTCTCCAGCCCCAGCAGCAAAATCCCGTGTAACCCTGATCAGCAAATTGATACAGTTATCTTCTTTTGCCCTCCTTTCTCAAACCCAAACAATACCATCCTGATCCCCAAGTAATAAGAAAATGATTTATGCAAACAAAAATAATTATCTTTCTTTGCTCTCCACCCTCTTACTGTATAATCTCAGCWGCTCCTTGTTTAAAAAATTGATTTATTTAAATTAAACAAATAGTGATCTCCTTTTGACCTCTATGGAGCACCTCTGTGGCAGACTCCTACCACKGCAACCACCTTACCCATATGCTTAGAAGGATGTATTTTAAAATATTACAGCACTTCAAATTAACCTTGATGCTTTGTGATCCTTTCAATCAAAGCTCAGGGAAGCTCTGTTCCTGTGAAATGAAATTAGGGCACGTGTCATGTAAAAATTAGGAAAAGTAAGTTGAATGTCACTGGACTGTCACTGGCAAAACTTTAACGGAGCAGAGGCAGAGTGCTCCTTGTCAGTGGTTCCACTGACATGGTCTTGTTCCATGTGTGACAGCCCTTAAGATTTATAAATATATGTATATGTACATATATTTGTGTATTTTTTACTCTGCTGGTTTCGTTTCAATTTGTGTTTTCTGTGCTGTCCAAGCAATGCCTGTGTTTTGTGCAGCTGCGACTCAAACAGTCATTTGGGCATTATACAGAATTACATAATTATATGTGCCATAAGCAAAAGTGCAAATAGTCCCACTTAGCACCTAATCTGCTGATATCTGTTGTGAAATGCTGGTGCAGGAGCCAACAGATAGGACTCACTTTGCTTTTAGCCCTGCTTTGGAGGCGAGTACGGGCTGCAGCTGGAATTTGGCAGAGATGGAAGAGGGATTAAGTGGTAGTGGGAGCCTGAGCGTGTTGTGTACAGAAACATTCTTTCCTCCACCAGTTTTTGCTGTGTGCAATGCTCAAAGCAGGACAGTGGTGTTAACCAGACTCCCAGATTTTGAAATACTTTTGTTTTTTTCTGCAGTTCATTCACACTCGGTGCTTCCCGACAGAAGACAGTGACGTGACAGGAACGGTGACACAGGGCTCTTACTGTTCCATTCAATAATTGATTCTCCTGGATGGATTGTGACTCCCTAAAGGTTGCAAAGAGAGGTAAGAATGATTGGACAGCTTCAAAAGCATTAGTTCCTTCCAAAGTCAGAAAGTTTTCACTCCTTTGCATCCTTCYCCTTCACSGTCTAGCACTCTTTGGGACTCTTTGGAAATACATTGGAAAATCATTAAGAGAGATTGTTTTTAACCAGAYATTTTCTTCTTTCATTCTTGGGTAGTTTTGAGTGGTTTTTTTTTGTAATATTCAACATTGAGTTGGGAATCACTTTATGAAAAATGTGATTGTGTCTGTTTTTATGATTATCACAAAGTCTACAAGGGAAATTCAAATGAAAGAGAAAACATTGCAAAAACTRCTCAAGGAGTTGCAAAATAGAAATACAGATACCCCTGAAATTTTTCAAATCCCACAATTTTTTATTTTTTCCATTTGAAATACATTTTTATTTTTCTGAAATCCAAATAATTAAGGTTTTTGCATGTGAACACCTTTGGAGATATAATCTCAGAATACCCTTGGATATTTGTTTCAGAATACGCTGTTTCAAAATTCAGTCCTTCCTGTGCATTTTCATTACCATTACTCCTGACTCACACCAGTAGAATGAGGTGAGACTCACGCTATGACATTATGCAGAAATGGTCCCATAAAAAAAAAAAAACAAAAAAAAAAGAAAAAAAAAAAAAACTTGTTCTGAAATGATACACAGTAGATTATTAGAGCTGCAGCCTTTAAAAAAATTTGGCCACTCTCTATTGACTTGCCAGAGAGGCAAGTGTTTCTGCAGATGGCTTGGAATTAGTAGAACATGAAATAATGTCAATGGTACTGGTAAGAGGATTAACCAGCAGTTCTGATGGTATTGAACCGTTTGCAGAGACCATATTAAACAGCCACATCAGTGCACAGGTCAGCCCTGCAGTTCTCCTGCTAAGCAAACACAGATGTAGAGCTCCCTTTCGTGGCCATCATTTCATGCCTTTGACATATGTTAGGCTCCTGGGACTCAGTGACATATTTACAGCCTGAACATTGAAAATTCCTTTTTTCAGATCATTTATGGGCACTGATGTTCAGTCAGCAGCAAAAGGAAAAGCAGGAGCCCGGAACATTGGGTTTGGACCCCAGCAACACAAACGTATCAGCGAGAAATTAAGCTGCAAGAAAATTCCCTGATGAAATGCTGAGGGCTTTTTCAGTTGCTGACAAAAATTTTCCTGAAGAACCCAGTCGGTTTTAAATCTCTTTTTCTTTCGGGCTGATCTTCTCTGTGTTTTGCCAAAGCTGTCTGTGAAGTCTCAGTGGTTGACTTTCACAAGGCAAGAGGGTTCAGTTCATGTCAGCGCTGCCAGGCCTCTGTGCTTGTTCAAAGTTTGTGCAAATCTGCTGGGACTACAAATTGGCCAGAAGATATTGAGGGAATAGTCTGTYTTACAATATTCCTGTTCCTTTTCTATTCCAACAGAAACTTTAGCAGTTCTTTAACATTTTCCTCAGTTTTTTTGTTTATCTGAAACTAGGAATCAGAAATGAAGAAAATAAATAACACAACCGTGATAAACAGGTATTTTTTGGATACACAAGATAGACACATATGTGTAGTGAGAACAGGGTGGGACAGGTTCTTCTTGTTTATCTGAATAGTTTTATGTGTCTCAATCCTGAAAACCTGTCAGTTTTCAGATAAAGATATAGGTATAGACATGCTATGYTCAAAGTAGAGTTCCTGAATATAAAGGTTGCTGTCAAAGAATTTGTTTAGAAAGAAGAAGATAAATCAGATGTGATAAAATACAGAACTTTTGGTCAATAATTATTTAATATGATGCAAATTTTAAGTGAAATTTCCAGCATACAGCTGCTSCACGTGTAGCCACTTCTTCCTGCAAGAGGAAATAAACACAGAGCCAGAGAGTGTAACAATGAATTACATTCACCCTGGAAGGGCTTTAGCATGTCTTCAAGAGCTGCTGCCTGCTTCAGTGATGGATTATAAATTAGCATGGAATCCCACAGGCATGGCAAGGTATTTATGTAGTGTTCTGATTGCTCAGACACTTCCAACAAATGTGCAGTCAGAGCAGAAACCAGAGTATCACCATCTCCCACTTTATTTCATTTATTTATATTTGAGCAAGTGCTGGAATATTACAAACCACCGAGCACAGCTGTAGCTGGAATATGGTTTCCAAAGCTTATTTACAGTAGCTCTCACTCACAATGGGTAATGGTATATTAGTCCATAAGTAGTTCCATTGATTTCAAGAGATCCATTAGAGAGGTTCCATTCCTTGCACAGCTGACTGTGTCTYGATTTCATCCCATGGCTGACATACAGAAAGATCTCCTTTACTTCAGTGTTCCTAAAGGCATGGACAGTTTGAAAAAAGCTCCACAYCAATCCCACCCCCAAAAGCTCATARTAGTTCAAAATACTGATGAGGCTGGAGGGATGCAGGTTTTGCAATATTTTATTCCCTTGCAGAAGCAGTGATACAYGTTCTTCAGTTATACACAGATGAATGTGCATTCCATGTGCTGTTTTCAGCTGTGTACTCACACCAGCCCAAAATCCCAAAGAGAAAAGGCAAAGCTGAGATTCACATCAGTAGCAARGAACATCAGGTGATGTTGATTTAAAGAAAACATTAATCAATCCAGATTTGCTTGGAACCGGGCCCAGGTTCTCTCAACAGGTTGGTGAACCTTAGCAAATGTTTCTGTGAATCTGTTCTGTGTTTTGACTTTGTAACGTGATCTGAAATCATCTGAGTTTCATGTGGTTTYGTTGTGCACGCTTTGGAGCGCTCGTGGGGCGAATCCAGGGAGAGACTGAGGTGCTAAATTTTGCATGACGTGCTAAGGTAAGAAGTGTTTCACTCTTCCTGACACTCCCTGATACCAAAGTGAACAACAGTCGATGCTGTCAGCACGGCTTTGAAAGAGGAGACAATCACTGTCTGTCAGGCTCCTCGTGCCTCCAAKATTCTTTATTTCGGAGCCAACAGACAGTCTTCAAATCATACCCTGAAAAACCCTATCATGAGTTTTAGGCTGTTATTTTCTTCTCCTCTGTTTCTGGTAAATGTCAAAACTTTCRCTGCAGAGGCAGGTACTGGAGTTGTGAGCAGTGTGTTATGTTTCTTGATGTATATTGGTTTGAAGAAGTTTTATAGKGCTTCTAAAAATTAAGTTTTTATGTTGAGTCTGTGGATAAACAGCTTKTGTTTTGACTTCATTCAGTTTGTATCTGAATTCATAAATAGGTGTACTCAGCTCCATGGCTGGATATAAAGTATTTAAGATCCATCTACACCAATGAGGTAAAAAATATGATGAGGTGACACTTTCTATTAATTTTATTTTTAGTCCAAACTAGAGCCCAGAGCAATAGAGATGTGAGACACTCTGCACAAAAAACAAAATCCAATTCATCAGAGGATGCCAAATTTTTCATTCTGTTTCAGGGTGAGCAACAGAATTTTGCTGGAGCTGGGATTTTGGAGAGAAAGGCGGGTGGGAGAGGCTGTTTATTATTTTGCACTGATTCACTGTCTCATAATTTAGACATGTTTGTGGATYGGTGGGATGACAGGGAGCTTAGAGAAAAGGAGGTCAGTGAGTGTAGCTCAGTGGCTTGGCAGGTATACAAAGTCAGACTGGATAATTTAACTGTCTCTTCTGGCCTTAAACATGAGGAAACTCAAAGGAAAAATCAAAGCCTGCAGAGGTAATAAGTAAGAAAAAAATGTKAATTGTCCTTTAAYGACCCAAGGTTCAGCATTCCCTGAYCCACCAAGGAGACTGGGGTGCAGCCAGAGATGGAATGGTCCTGCCAGCCCATTCAGGAGTGCAGGAGGAAAGAAGAACAGCTTGCCAGTAATATTCAGGTTGAAGCTGATCTCTCTGTTCTCCTCCAGAAGAGTTCAGTTTGCACCCGCCTGTTCCGCTGCATTTTTCCACTAAGGCTGTCTCACTTATTTAACCTGACACAGGGAGCCCCCTCCGAGCTCTTTGAGATTCCAGCCAGCATTGAAAGTGACAGCCCAGATAACTCAGGTAATCATATCAGACCTTGGGGGACTGCCCTGACTACTTTTTAATTGATAATTCCAAGTTTCTGTAATAAATTTATTTCTTAATTATATACATCATGTCATACATGGTGGCTAATGATTACCACTGGTTTAAGTCTGCAGCCTTCAAGAGATCCTCCTCCCTAGCATATAATCATAATTTTCCTTCCAAATTAAGATTTTCTCRGAAAGAAAATGAACAAAAACTGAGCATTAAATCCAGTTCCTTCCAAATAAAACAGAAGTAGGTAAATTTAAGATACTAAATTAAGTAAGCGGTTTTAATTAGCGGATCATTTCAGGAAGATCATAAAACATTTAAATAACACTGAAGTTATGTATATTTAAGCAGTTTWATGGAGAATTAAAGTCTTAAATGGTAAATTTCAAATGTAAATACRAAAGTCGATGGAGGAATGTTAATTGCTTTTCCTAAGTTTCTCACATGGCCTAGATGTTATGAGAAGTATCCAGAATTWCATTCATAGTAATAATGTGCCCAATTCAAGGCTTATTAAAGTCCTTGGAATTTTTCCATGGRTTTTAGCAGTCATTGTATGAAAACAACAAATGCTTTTCAATGTCCAACTTCCAGTACTGTGGAAGTGGCTTATATGTCAAAATTATATATGTGATGTCAATATTCTGACAAAAAGGTAAATTTTCAGTTCAAAATTCCTTTTAATAGCCAAGAATTTTAAACTCAACTTGGGAACTTATTCAATTACCTCTTAGACAAATAAAATTACATTTACAGCAACAGACATTTTACACCAGCAGATGAGTTTACATAAAAGAAAACTTATACACCAGGAGAAACTGCCACAATTGGACAACAAAATGTGCCAACAAATTGAATTATCARGAATGTGAATTCTCACATGCCTGTCTGTAGCTCAGCAATACTCTCACACTATTTTTGACYTAAACAGATCAAATGAAAACTTAATTTTACAGTTTGTTAATAATGAAATGCATGAGGTTTGAAAATAATGAAATTAAAATCAAGGGTAGTAAGGCTGAAAAGTCATGGTGTATACATTTTCTAAATTCCTTATTGTGAACCACTTGGAAATGAATATCCCATTTCAAGAAGGAGTACAAAAAGCAGTCCTCAGCAATTTTCCTTGATTCTCTGAAATAATTTGCTTTTCTGTGAGAGCCTGGAGGAACCACAGGCACATCTCTTCTCATGTCAGTGTCAGAATGTGGATGGAAGTGGTAACATTCCTTGCAAGCTTTTTACTTCATTCAGACATAGGAATCACAATGCAGGGGCACCAGCAGTCTAGGAAAAAAAAAAAAAAAAAGTGGGAATGCTGTCACTGGGGTCTCCTTGTGACAAAATTGTTGGCATGTGTGAGGAAAAGATACCTCAAGGGACTTGTAGTTTTCAATGCCCAAAAAAAAATCCAGAAGAAATTTTTCTTTTTTTCCTCTAGAAAAAATTCACCCCCTGTGCTGGAATGATTTATTTTAGGTAGCAGCTTAGGTAGTGTGAAGTTTTCATGTGGTCCCTGGTGAGCCAAGTTCCATGTTTTTTTCCAAGAAAGCTGTCCTGGTGATGGTGTCAGGTGAGGCAGTGCCCACCTCTCCTGGCTGTTCAGAGCCTCCATGGGCATTTCTGGCAGGGGGATGGCAGTAGTTCAGCTTCGTGGAGAAGCCATCAGTGTGAGAGAAGGGCTGGAGGCAGCACAAAGCTGCTCTTTCCCTTCTCCTTAAAGCACTGAACATCCCCATGACGCAGAGTCCGAGGCACGAGATCCACGACGGTGCTGCACCTCTGGTTCTTCAGCTCTTGGATGGAGATGTTATTATGCTCTCGTCTCAGATGCTGAGAGGGTTAATTAATTATGTTTATGAAACCCTTTGAGATTCTCAGATGAAAGGTGGCTTTGGAATTGTTAGGTGTTATTATAAGAAAAAAAGAATGATTTTATTGCTTTATGTTAATGGTTAACATCTGCACCACAAAACCTGCTTGATCACATAAAGATTCTGCTAAGCATTTAATCCTAATTTGCAGGCTGATGCATATTCATTTTATTTAGAAGATTAATTTAGTCATCAAAGGTTAATCTGCCTCGGGTTTGTAATTAGACAGAGCAGTGACTTGGCGTCTCTGGGCTCACCCAGGYTGTGCTGGGTTTTCAGAGTGGGCAGGGCTGCAACTGTCACCAGTTCTCACTTCAGATAGGGCTCAGGGGGGGCTTAATTTTGGGAGAAATGAGGAGTGGCAAAAGCCTTGGCCAGCTCGAAGACTGAAATAAAAGGAGAGGAACAAGCCAATGAACAGTCAATATAGTGGATCTCAGAATGCTGCTTTAATTCATCCCTGGCAGGTTTACTCAATGCGATGTCAGGGGAATAAGCAAGGGTTTTGGTTTTTGTTTTTTTAAAATACGTATATGTAAAATGATTTAGTGAATTTCACAATCTTTGCCGTATGAATCCTGCCCCTCTTTCAAAATTACTTATTATGACTGTGCAGAAAGCTTCTGAAATGAAAGACTGTGAGGCTTTCTGCTGAAAATCTCAGATTTTAACTTCTACCTGCACTTAGGAGACACTGTTAAAAGGTTATAAAATGTGACCTGTAGCTGCTTGTTCCCCTGAAAATTAAGCCTTTTGTGCTTAAGGTTGGCTCCTTTAATCCGAAGTCACTAAAGACAATGTGGTCCTTGTGGAGAACGAAAATCATGTTTCCTTTGCAGGTACACCAGAAGGCATCTTTAATTACTGTTTATAGAGCTGGCTGTTGCTAAGTGTGAAGGGTTATTAGWGCCAGGGTATTGTCTTTTGAAGTGAGGAAGAGCAGTGGCTGCCTCTGTCATGTGCTGACGGTTTCCCTGTGATATCAGAGGGTGTGTGCTGCTCCTCTGTGTCTCAGCACGGCGTGAGGCAGCCAGGTGGCCTCCAAAAAACGGGGGGATGGGGCASCAGGGACGTGCTGATCCTCACTGTCAGCGGGGATGGGGTTGTCCAAGGGCAGCTCCGTGCCTTGGGGATCCAACTCAMACGTGGGAGGCTCAGCGTGGGAGGTGGGGCTGGGAAATGGCAGAGGAAAACCTTGAGAATGGAAAATTTGTCTTAAAAACGGTGGCTTGCCCGATGTGAAATCAATACGTGCTGTAAATGAAAATGATGATACTAGAATTGAGGAATTTGGCCAAAGTTTTATATTTCATTGCAGCTTGGCTTTGGTTGAGTTCAGAATCCAGATTCCATAGGGGGGTTTGCTTTTTTTTTTCCCAGCACAGTTCTCATATCTCCATCATGATTTGCCAGTTTTCCCCTCCTCTTTCTGGTGCAGAACCTCAGAGGCATCCAAGAAGGGATTTTGGAGACCATAAACAGTTCTTAATTGAGAACAGCCCAAAATCAAGTTAAGTGCTAGCTTGACTATCAGAATATAAATGAAACTCTTTTATTAAAGCATTGTATTTTAATTATTATGAAGAACAAGTGGCCTAACATGAAAAAGCTTTTACCATAGCACTTATTTGCTTGATAGCTGATAAGTTAWTTTTGGATGGATGGTCACAGCTCTTGCTTCTTGTCTTCTTCACTTTCCTTTTTACTGATTTTCATTTGGACTTGTGGTGAACTCCTAATTCAATTGCTAATAAATTCAGGTTGTTCTACACCTGTTATTGAAATCAGGTTTCCTATTTCCAGTTGAAAAGGCCARTGGGGTTTTGCTGGTGTTTTGAAGGAAGTTGGAAGCGTTTTGAAACTGATGGCTTGCAAAGCTGTTTGCAGGCTGACCCGCTGGTGATCAGCAGCAAACACATCTAACTTTGCTCTTTACAGGAAAGGTAACAAGCCATGCAGTGAGAGTGATGGCAACTCACTACAACTGGGGAAAAAAACCCAAACAGCCAGAGCAGGTGTCACTGCAAGCAGGTACTGAAAAATAATGTTACTGTGASATTGTTCAAGCCCTTCCTTCGTAGCCAAGATGCTGAGAGTGGAACTGCACACACATTTGCACAGATTTTACTGTTTGTGCCGTTTTAGGTCTCTCCTCAGCCTGAACCTCTTCACTTGCATCTTAATCCTGAGCTGATTTGTCAGAATGGTAGAGAGGAACCCCTGAAATGTGGACCATGAGCTTCATCTGTCATCCCTGCTGCTGTGTCATTGACTTCAGTGAGCTTGCAGAGGAACGAGCCTGGCCCACAAGAGGATGTGAACTGTCAAGAAGACAAACCTCTTTCTCATCCACTTAAAATGTTTGTGGGAAAGAATGCCCTGAATATTTAGCACGATGTATAATTTGAGAGGCCATTCAGGGTGTTTTTTTTAATTTTATTTTTTTCCCTACCTTTCCATTTTCTTTATTAAATAGAGGAAAACTTTGCCTTAGGCTTAGTGTGCTTATGACAGGGAAAAAAAATATCTGCCAGAATCTCCATTATTGCTCAGGCCTGTGTATATTATTGTTGCTCTTGTATTTATAATAGCAAAAAGTGACTATGTTACTTAAGAAAAATCCTGTTTGCAGAAAAATACCCTCTTTCCTGCACCTTTTCCAAACCCAGCACAGTGTGTAAAGAGTCCAGCAGCATTTTTGTTGGTTCTGTTAAAGCAGCAGGGCTCAAAGCAGCATGGATGCAAGGACTGGGCACGTGTGCCATTGCAGTGATGTACCCGAGCAATGCAGCTCCTGGGAACAGCAGGAAGCAGAGATGATATAACTGGTTCAATTCCTCTCCCTTGCAAGTTTGGGAGTCAGTGCAGCTGCACAGAGAGCATCACTCAAATCTACTGCAGCCCACCCTGGTTTGTGGTGGGCAGAAGACCTAATGTGGAATTTCAGCGCTGAAAATTTCCTGTGTCCCCACTGAGGTCACCTCTTTCARCCCTTCCAAAAGGCAGCCAAACTAATTTCTTGCTTCAGCCAACATCCAAGATCTTGCCCCTTCCTCTCTCAGGGATGTGCAGTGAGTCAGGCTTGGGTGGAGGGGGCAGATCCTCCACCCAGATTGCCAGCTCCAGCGTGCCAGGCCTTTATCTCGTGTTGATAGCTCAGGGTGAAGCTCTGCCCCTGGAGCACTTCTGGGTCTCACTTTCAGAGCCAAAGCTCAGCCCATCACCATCGTGTGCCAGTGCCTGGCTGCTGCTCCAGTCCTGTGTGGAGGAGGATCCTGAGAGACACCCCTGTCTGTGCTTTATGGGGCTGGTTTAAAATTCATGCATGAAAAGGGTCCTGGATAATGCTGAGCATGGGAACTTTCTCCTTCAGAGTGGGTCTAAGGGTGTATGCAAAAATTACCATTGATGAACCATTGAATTTAGATAGACTGTCCACAAAATCAACATTTTGGAGCTTTTAGAGCATATTTAGCACTTCTCTGTTGTGCAGGACGACTCTGTGCAGATTCTCCTTGACTGGGATATCCAGGCAGCAGATCCCTGGCAGAATTATCTTTCTCTCCAAGAGGTGTGCCAGCTCCAAGACTGGTTGCTGGTACCTTCAAAGGATGAGAAGTTGGCACCTCCTTTGGCTTCTGTGCAGCCCAGTGCTGCTCTTTCCCAGCAGAAAGATCTCAGCTTTCTGCCTTTGCCCTCRCCTAAGGCTGAGATGTCTTTATCACGTTTACCCTGTGGGCACAGGAAGTGATATTATATAAGAAATAATTTTGCAACCCTATTTCTACTAATCATTGCCACTCCCACCTTAATAACAGACAGATGCAACATCCACRATTCATGTTTCTATTATTTTTTGCTGCAGTTTGCATGTGTTTCCCATTTAATTACAGTACATGAATTTCGTATCTCTCAAGTTTTCCCTTCTTGCATTTGAAATTGAATTTGATACCTGTGATACATAGATATACCTGTGGTAAATTGTTTGATGCACTTTGCACTCTTAAGTCTATCTCTGCAAATCTCTTAAGTGCTCTGAATATTTTCCAGCTTTGTTGGTGATGCAATAGCATTTGGGATTCTATTTTAGTAGTTTCTGCACAGGACAGAGCTGTAGCTTGAGCATTTAAAGAAACTTTTCTTGACAACAGCACCAACACCAAAACCAATCACAACTATTTTTAGTTGTTAGAGAGCTCAGCATTTTTATATCTCAAAACAAATTGCAAAGGACTTTGCAGGAGGAGAAAACTGAGGTGTGCTGCTCAGTGATGACCATCAACAGAGTAGTGACAGCACTGAAACAGAAACCAGATTTTTGTGAATGACCTACTCAATGGGAAACAGATCTTAAAATAAATCAGGCTTGAATAATCTGTGGTGTCCTACTTGTCAGATTCTTTCTTTACCAACCTTTGTTACCATGCTTGAATTGAGCATGTTGTAAAACTCGAGGAAAGAGATTTCAGTTTTGAGTTTTACATGAAAAAGGCCAGCTGAACTAGAGAGAAACAAAGAAACTTTGCTAAATGTTTGTTCCTATTCTATTTTARTACTAGTTTGAGGAAGAAATCTTACTAACAGTGGGCTCTGCCTCCTCTGTAACTTTCCATGTGTTTTAGAAAAAGTTGAATTATCCTGCTGCTTACCAAGAGGAGCAAAACAGTGTAAGAGCATTGGTTCATGGGCATTCCTTGGATTCACACTGGACCCTGGAAGCAGATTTGTTCCCTGTGGATGCAGAAGCATCATGGTAACTCCCCCCAGGTACAGTCAATTTTTTCAGGACAGTCAGTTATTTTTCCTGAGGTGCAATATCTGATCTCAGGGTGTTCTACAAAWCCATCATCTGCAAATGACACATTTTTTAAACAATGCGTGAATGCCTACTTAGTTCACACTTAGCTCACAGAGGTTTGGAAAGCTTGATGCACTCTATTGAGTAAATAACTATAAATAAAACAGGCTATTAAAAAATCTTTAAATGTGCATTATGCCATYGAGCTATGCTGTTTGGAAAGAGCTGTGGTGTTTGGGAAATATTAAACATTTTCAACAACTGTCCAAATACATGTTTACACATAGTTTATGAAGTACACAAAGATATGTCTGTGGCAACTTTTGGGCCCCAACAGGTTTTAATAATTACTCTTTGAATTCAGTATTTTCAGTCACTTAAACACTTCAAATGGACAGGAGGCAGCTAATTATAGAGAGAAATGCTGATTTCAAGGGAGCTTGGAACTTACTTCTCCAAAAACCTTTAGCAGCAGATGGCAAAATATTGATATGAGATGAATGGRATAGTCCTGTGTGGGGAGGGGACAGAAAATTGTCATTCATGTAGGCTTTTAGTGTGTGTTTGTTCAGCCAAGTGAATAAAAAGATATTTTTCTTGGTGAGAACTCTCCTGGTCAGTTCCAGCTGGAAATGACCAACACTAGAGTTGTTATCACTGAAGGTTTTTTCATTAACTTGTATGCCATCTAAGACTTGGAGATATTTTGGTATTCTGAATTCTTTAGACACCAAGTATAAGATGTTTTCAGTGTCCTAGTTCCTGTTCAGTTGATGAGGAGCAGAGTCTATGGGCTTCTGTCTTGGCTGTCTAACTGGGGTATAGTGTGATACTTGAAAGACAAAATTTCTTTAGATAAGAAACTTCAGAGTAGGGACCTTCCTTTCCTGCTTGCCCGTGATGTTATCAAGCAATAATCCTTGTTAAGTAAGGATTAATGTTCAAACATGATCAGGCTGATGAAATGCCTTTTTGGCTGTAGAACAGACCTGGCAGAGGCTCCCTCTGCCTTCCTTTGGATCATTTTATAGCCCTTGTTCACATGAGCCCCTTCAGCTCATGGGGTGGGGGATCTTCAGCCACCACTGAGGGGAATTTTGGACTGAGATCTCACCTGCATCTGAGAATAACACCCTGCAAAAGCATCTTTGGGTTGTAAAGCTCTGAAAACAAGTTCTCTGACTCTCTATCAGCTCTAAGGTTGTTTTGGATTTCATCAGCTTGTTTTATCACATGCTAGAGAGCGCCAGTGCTAAGAAGACTTGTCTTAAGCAATCCTCTTAGTGCTGCTGTGAGAGGTGGCTGGATTTTAAATACAGTGAGTCAATCTGCTGTCCATCTCTCATGGGCAACTTGATCAGACCCCATGGGGCAAAGTTAATGGAGTCTTGTAATATCTAAAAATCCCCTTTAGCAGCAGCGCTGTTTACTTTTCRGTTGCACTGCTTATTTGCTGATTCCCATCTCATTGCAAAACTTTCTAGGTACTCTGATTTCTTTATCTGACTTGGGAGTGATCATGGCCCTTAAGGACTCCTTTATTTTTGGACAGTTGTCAATTTTACCAATTAAAAGAACRCCTTTGGATGGTTATCAGAAGCTGGAGCTGAAAACATGTTTGCAATTACTGATGACATAGCTGTTTCTATTTGCTGCTCTCTCTTTTAATTCCAAAAAGTGATATTATTTTTGGCAGTAGATATGAGAAAATATGTCACTGTGCATAATTACAAAATGCTGTTCATTTGTGTCTTGTAACTGTGGGGGGTTCGTTGGTACAATGCATTTGGTTCATCCTTGGCTCACTTGACTGCATGACACACAGTAATGTGTATTATTAATTGTCATGTTAATATTCATTACCATCTTAATTTCCATGGAATCATATAATTCTGCATGCCTCCAAATTGATGTTCAAGGGTATATGCAAGCATGAAAAAAACCCCACTGAATGGTTTCCTAGGACATTGTAATAAGCCTAAAGAATAAATAATAATAAGAATAAAATCATCTTCTGAACATTTTCCTCTAGAACACCTGGGCTTTTGACCCCACCATGATAATTGCTACAAAACAAGATTCATCCCTGGGAATGGGCTTTGTACAAAGCTGCTTTAAATGTTCGTTGTGCTTTCAACCAGATTCAAAATACAAATCCACAGTGGCTTTGGTTTAATTTCCTAGGTTGCATCTGCCATCTTATCAGAGCAATCTGACTGCACAGGGCACTGAAGAAGCTGCATARTATTTTTAGTGGCCTGGATTTTTCATTTGATACATAAACGAATATATGAATAATGGCTCTATAAGTATCTGTGAATTCTTACTTCTGTAAGTATCTGTAAATTACTTTGTAACAGGAAGTTCTACTAGAAGCAGTAACTTTGGAACAGCAAATTGGTGGGATAAGAGCTGAACTATAATTTAAATGTCTGTTGCTTGGGAATTTAAAAGAAAAGGATTGATACAAATATTTTGGGCTCAACCTCCTGTAAGGACAGACTCCTGAAATCAGTGAGAGCTTTTTCATTGGTTTTGAACTTGTATCAGACTTCCTTGTGTCTATATAAAACAAAGAACACATAATGTCTGAAGTGCTGTATTTTTCAGGAAAATAGGCCTATTCAACTCAAACTTGTCCATTTTTTTATAACACCTTTAGTTATGAGTGACTGCACCTGCTGTAGTTTGTAGATGGGTGGGTTCTTTTCTCTAATCCTGGTGAAGTTTTAACAGGTTTCAGGCATGTTCATTCTCCACTTTTCCTTCTGCTGGGGAACTCACAGGCTTAGGCAGGACAGAGGGTGGCTTCAGCTCGTTCTCCTGGCTGGGAGGTTGGCACTGTGAGCAGGCACAAAGCCATGGCACGAAACCAGGGTGGGGTCACAGCTCTGGAGATTTTATTGTGGYGTAAAAATAGCTCCCTGCCAAAGTCCTCACAGAGCAATGTATTTCAAGGTCAGTTACACTCCACAATCACCTCAAAACATGCTTGTAAATAAATTGTATGGGCTTAGCTCTGCTGTCATTGACAYTTCCCCCAAATAAATGCCATGCCTGCAGTGGAGAAAACTCCACTGAGTGAGAGCTCTGCACTTGAACTGGCTTAGAGCTTCTCAGCTGGGATTTAGTAGTCTCGGTTCTAGGTGGCAGCAAAGCCCTTCTCAAACCTCTGCCTTGCTTGGGGTTCACCTGCCCTGGGCAGTGGAGAGCAGAGGCACCTGAGTCACCGCTGGACAGGGTGGCTCTGTCCGGAGAGCAGAGCTGCAAAAGCTGAGCACTGCTGCTCCAAAAGGTCCCTGCTGCTGCTGGGGCCCAGCAGGGCTCTGGAGACACAGCTGATTCCCAAGGACAGCCTGATAATTCGGGCAGGAATGCACATTTTTCTGTGCAGCCTCACTTTTCAGGGCAGGACTGTGCTGCACTGTGTCTTTGGTAACAGTGTCGGCTGTTTCAGGCACAGGTGAGCTCTTACCAAGCATTTGTGTGTTTGCCTACAACAGCCAGCCCTGTTACATTATTATTCCTCTTCTTATTATTATTTTACATTATTTCTTTTAAAAAAAAGTTGGTTTTTTTTTTTTTTTTAATCAACGTGCATTAGGAATTCATATGTCTTGTTTAAGGATAAACACCAGCTTGAACACAGCCATTTAGAATTGTGACAATATATTGATACGTTAGGAAGGATGTTTTGAAACTTCTTTTTTTTAAGCAGAAATTAACATTTTGTCTGAAAATAGTAATGGAAAGAAGATTGTGCAGTCTAGGAAGGTGTATCATTTAGACTTGATGATGGAATAATTGTTTTCCATCAAGCAAACCAAAGAAGAATCCATAATAAAATTTTACAAGTTAGCTGCCACCAAGAATAAACTCAAGAGCACTATATGAAATGAATTGTTGTTTTAACTGAATCTTCTCTCAGGACAATAACTCTAATGTAGAGCCAAGGTCTGAAGAGGTCWCCTGCAGAAAACCCTCCTGGGGCATTTCAGAGGAGAAAGGAAATATTCTTCTCCCTGTCAGGTTCACTTCGTGTCCTAATATGTCTGAGGATGTGCATTGAAAACATAATCCACAGCCACCATTCCGAGCCAGGGTTTAGATAACAAGGGTCATTAAGAAATCTCTGAGGATGACAAACTTAACCCTGTGTGAACTTAAGGATCATATCCTGCTTCTAATGCGAAGAGTAAGTCTGGTTGATCGTAATTGTGACTGAACTAAAGTGTCACTTACCATTAAGATCAATTTCTCTTTTTTTAAGAATTGCAGCATTTCTCTAAAAATATATGTAAGATCATAACTGGCATCTATGGAACATAGTCTGTACTGATATTTTCCAGCACTACACGAGGGAACATCTGGATTTCCATATGTTTCCAAATATTTGCCATATCTCAGATTGCATTTGCAGGACCAGGGTGTGGTAATTCAGTGCAGGATCCCAAATTAAAATACCTATTGAGAAACTTCTCTGTCATCATGAGTATCTAACTCCTCAGCTTCTGCTCRGGCCCTTTGGGTAAACCAGGGTGTATCAGGCTCTTCCTGTGCCCAAAGGATGATGTGTGCAACTCTCCTGGCTCTGAATTCAGAACCGCAGGTACTGGCTGGGCTATGCTGAGGTGCTCCAGATGTGTTTTAGGATGATTCCCATGTCAGCTGTATGGGAATGTCAGGATATTAGCATGTTAGAGTGGGTGGATGCTGGAAAAGACTGCCCAGGGCAATGGCCACAGTCCCAAGCCTGACAGAACCAAAAAAAATGTTTGGACAACACTCTCAGGCACAGGGGGATTGTTGGGGTGTCCTGTGCAGGGCCAGGAGCTGGATTTGGTCCCTGTGGGTCCTTCCCAGATCAACCCTATTCTCTGATTTTGTGATTCTGTTATTCTGTTATTCTCTGTGATTCTGTGACTCTGTGATTCTGTGATTCTGTGTTTCTCTGTGGTTCTGTGACTCTGTGTTTCTGTGATTCTGTGATTGATTCTGTGACTCTGTGGTTCTGTGATTCTATGTTTCTGTGATTCTGTGATTGATTCTGTGATTCTGTAGTTCTGTGATTCTGTGATTCTCTGTGCCCATACACAGCAGACAGAGTTTGAAGCTGCCCTGCCAGTGGCAGTGTGAAAGATTCCTGACTGCTGGCACTATAAAAATCATTCCCTGAGCGTTCTCAGACCTTTATCATAATGGCCCRATTTATGCCTGGATGAAGGAAAGAGGCCACTTTAACTTCCCTTGCCCAAATCCCCACACTCYATCCTACAGGCATGCCTTGGAGCCTTGAGCCTCGTGTAAATTTTTATGGCTCCATTAACTGGGCTGTCATCAATTTGRACAATTACAAATTACAGTGATATTAAAACATCCAAGCAGCACTMGCTAGAAGTCAGCAAGGATGACAATTATCACGTTCCTTGCTCTCCAGTCATGTTGGGGTTTCTTGTTTGGTTTCTGTGCCCCTTGTCTTGCATCAGGGAGTTGGGGTGTCAAAGTTCTCATTTGCATTTTAGTTTCCTTGAGCTGCTAGAAGTGAAGGAACTTGGCTAAGCATAGAGTTTCAATATATTGTGTTTACWTAAGGGGGTTTAGGTGCTTACAGAAAATGCTGGGTAGATAGAAACTAACTACAAGGAYTATGGGTGAATTGTATTTAGCTCTACTTCTCACTCAGTCCCATTCAGTGAGGCTTTTTGGATTTCTAAGCTGTGGACGCCTTTTGTTCTAAGTAAAAACAAACAAAAAAAAATAAAAAGGAAATCCCTTGGGTGTCTTTCATGGACAGGAATGATAGAAGGAGCCTTCTTTGCTTTACAAGAGAAGCATCTCTGTGCCCATTTGTCAGTAGGGCCCATCTCTGCATTGCTGAGCTGGTGTCAGGGTGCTGTAGATGACAAAGCCATCTCCTTTCTCCTGGGATCAGCATGAATTTTTGT